>NC_066878.1:1611117-1721117 GCF_022985175.1 Labeo rohita | reverse complement strand
GACATCTGAGCCACTGAAGATGCAGTGGATTACATTTGTTTGTGAATGGAATGCGCCTCCCGATCTACATATATCCGTCTGTGTTCGTGCGAATTATTCATGATCCACCTTCACTTATAGCAGAAGTGAGTATAAGCTGTTTTTTATGAATCTTTGCGATCGCCTTTCCTTATAACGTGGTAGTTAGGAAGTTTAGCGGCTAAATGCGGCTAAAGTAAACAAGATCGTCATTTCACAGAGAGAAGAGAGGGACGGGGTGAACAGAGCTCATTTGCATTTAAAGGAACAACCCCTTAGAATGAGATGATTTTTGCAGAGCTGACTTTGGCAAGGTAAAAAGGGTGTTGTTTTACAAAACCATTGAGAATTTCTAATCAAAGTATAGACCATTTCGCTAGATGTAAACAACACTGGTCCAGAAGCACTTCCTGTTTTTTTTGTTTTGCCACTGAGTAAAAAAATGTAAAAAAGGTAATTGCAACATTTATCTCACAATTCTGACTTTTTATCTCAGAATTGCATGATACAAACTCACAATTCTGACTTTTATCTCGGATTTGTGAGATATGAACTTGCAGTTGCGAGTAAAAAAATGAGAAACTGTGGCATATAAACTTGTAATTCTGAGGAAAAAAAGTCAGAATTGCAAGATCTAAACTTGCAATTGTAATAAAGTTAGAATTGTGAGATATAAACAGACAATTCTGACTTTTTTCTCAGAGTTGCATGATATAAACTTGAGTTCGTGAGTTATAAAGTCTGAACTGCAAGATATAAACTCACAATTCTGACTTTTTTCTCAGAATTGTGAGACATAAACTTGTAACTGTGAGTTATGAAGTCCAGTTCTGAAAAGAAAAAAGACTGATATTTTCTCTTAGTTTTGAGTTTATAAAAAACCTATAACTTGCAATTGTGAGTTCATATTTCACAATTCTAAAAAAAGAAGTCAGAATTGCTAGATGTGAACTGACAATTGCGAGAAAAAAGTTGCGGTTACCGTTTTCCCTTGTTTTATTCAGTTGCAGAAATGTGCTTCCATACATTGCTAATTTAATTTAACTTAATATTTTATTTATAAAATGAAAAATGTATTATGTACCATATTTTCTAGAAAATGAGTCACACAATTAGATAATGATGATGACAATTAGATAATTCACTTATTACATTATTACATTCAGAAATAATTATTACTGTCAAATGATCAATCGCGATTAATCGCATCCAAAACTAAAGTTTTCGTTTACATAATATGTGTTTGTACTGTGTAAATTTATTATGTGTATATATAAATACACACACATGCATGTATATATTTAAGAAAAATTGTATGTTTATGTATTAAATATATTTATATATAAATTATATGAATGTAAATATATACATGTAAATACATGTAAATATTATCATTTGTATCATTTGTCATAAATTTGTACTATATATGTGTGTATTTATATATTCATAATAAATATACACAGCACACATATTATGTAAACAAAAACGTTTATTTTGAATGTGATTAATCACAATAAATAGATTGACAGCACTAGAAATAATGTAACATACCCAATAAATAAAAAAATACAATGAAACACTATATAAACACTTTAAACATCTGTTTTAGTTCCCCCTCACTCCACAACAAATAAAAAATACATTTTAATGGTATTCAGAGTAGAACAGGAATGAAAAATATATGTATTAAACAAACATAAATTACAATGGTATTCGTTATAAACATATATTTTAAACACCAAGCCTGAACAAATTTATTGAAACCATGACATTTCAGATGATATAAAAATGACTTGCTCTTAGTCAAAATAGTGTCATGATAATCTATTTAAATTAAAACAAACAAAAAAAACAACACTAAATCATTTGTCTTAATATAAACTTGGTTTTCATCATATGATTACAGCTCAGGGACGGGCTGAACTCTTAAAGATCAACCTGAGGGAGGTTGAAGTGGCATCTGATGTGGATCTCACCCTCATCGCTGAGAAAATTGAGGGTTATTCAGGAGCTGACATCACCAACGTCTGCAGGTACAGTATGTTTTCAGGATTACAGATAACACCTTGTCCTAAATCAGCTTGATGTGACAGGTTTCACAGATCAGTCTTTTTTCTGTTCTTGCTAAAAACATAATGTAGCGCATAGTGAAAAAATCACAGGCAAAAAGAACAGGCTCAAGCTCAACAGTAGTTGCCTGGGGCTCGCTAGTATATTTTCCATTCATTTTCCTATTCAGAGTTGCAGAAAATTCCTAAATAGAAGTGTTATCTTGAACCAAACCAGCCAGCTCTAGCTGTTTCGTGGGCTTATTCATCCCATGAAGCACACAACATATGCCCATAATTGAAAATGATTTAATCAGTCCAGTATGGGTTTATATATTTTAATAAGCTTTGAGGGAAGAAAGTATTTTAATATCTTTCATTTTAATGCTTAAAGGAATAGTTCATTAAAAAATGAACATTTGCTGAAATTGTACTTGCCCTGATCTTCAGATAGACAAATTTGTTTCCTCATCTGAACAGATTTGGAGAAATTTAGCATTACATCGTTTGCTCACCATTTGATCCTCTGGAGTGAATGGGTGTCGTCAGAATGAGTCCAAACAGCTGATAAAAACATCACAGTAATCCACAAAGTTAAACCACCTTAACGACACATAGCGTTTCACAAGATGTTAATTGATGGACTGGATTCATGTGGATTACTTGTAGATTACTGTGATGTTTTTATCAGCTTTTTGGACTCTCATTCTGATGACACTCATTCACTGCAGAGGATCCATTGATGAGCAAGTGACATACAGGTGCATCTCAATAAATTAGAATGTTGTGGAAAAGTTCATTTATTTTAGTAATTCAACTCAAATTGTGAAACTCGTGTATTAAATAAATTCAGTGCACACAGACTGAAGTAGTTTATTTCTTTGATTCTTTTAATTGTGATGATTTTGGCTCACATTTAACAAAAACCCACCAATTCACTATCTCAACAAATTAGAATACTTCATAAGACCAATAAAAAAACATTTTTAGTGAATTGTTGGCCTTCTGGAAAGTATGTTCATTTACTGTATATCTACTTAATACTTGGTAGGGGCTCCTTTTGCTTTAATTACTGCCTCAATTCGGCGTGGCATGGAGGTGATCAGTCTGTGG
Source organism: Labeo rohita (assembly GCF_022985175.1). NCBI lineage: Eukaryota > Metazoa > Chordata > Actinopteri > Cypriniformes > Cyprinidae > Labeo > Labeo rohita. The sequence goes on along the minus strand of NC_066878.1, from coordinate 1,717,938 downwards.
CACTGCTGAGGTGGTATGGAAGCCCAGGTTTCTTTGGCAGTGGCCTTCAGCTCATCTGCATTTTTTGGTCTCTTGTTTCTCATTTTCCTCTTGACAATACCCCATAGATTCTCTATGGGGTTCAGGTCTGGTGAGTTTGCTGGCCAGTCAAGCACACCAATGCCATGGTCATTTAACCAACTTTTGGTGCTTTTGGCAGTGTGGGCAGGTGCCAAATCCTGCTGGAAAATGAAATCAGCATCTTTAAAAAGCTGGTCAGCAGAAGGAAGCATGAAGTGCTCTAAAATTTCTTGGTAAACGGTTGCAGTGACTTCGGTTTTCAAAAAACACAGTGGACGAACACCAGCAGATGACATTGCACCCCAAATCATCACAGACTGTGGAAACTTGTGGAAACACTGGACGTCAAGCAACTTGGACTATGAGCTTCTCCACCCTTCCTCCAGACTCTAGGACCTTGGTTTCCAAATGAAATACAAAACTGTCTCTCATCTGAAAAGAGAACTTTGGACCACTGGGCAACAGTCCATTTCTTCTTCTCCTTAGCCCAGGTAAGACGCCTCTGACGTTGTCTGTGGTTCAGGAGTGGCTTAACAAGAGGAATACGGCAACTGTAGCCAAATTCCTTGACATGTCTGTGTGTGGTGGCTCTTGATGCATTGACCCCAGCCTCAGTCCATTCCTTGTGAAGTTCACCCAAATTCTTGAATCGATTTTGCTTGACAAGCCTCTCAAGGCTGCAGTTCTCTCGATTGGTTGTGGCTGGTTTTTATTCCAGACTTTTTTCCTCCACTCAACTGTCTGTTAACATGCTTGGATACAGCACTCTGTGAACAGCCAGCTTCCTTGGCAATGAATGTTTGTGGCTTACCCTCCTTGTGAAGGGTGTCAACGATTGTCTTCTAGACAACTGTCAGATCAGCAGTCTTCCCCATGATTGTGTAGCCTAGTGAACCAATCTGAGAGACCATTTTGAAGGCTCAGGAAACCTTTGCAGGTGTTTTGAGTTGATTAGCTGGTTGGCATGTGAACATATTCTAATTAGTTGAGATACTGAAATTGGTGGCTTTTTGTTAAATGTGAGCCAAAATCATCACAATTAAAAGAATCAAAGACTTAAACTACTTCAGTCTGTGTGCACTGAATTTATTTAATACACAAGTTTCACAATGTGAGTTGAATTACTAAAATAAATGAACTTTTCCACGACATTATAATTTATTGGGATGCACCGGTAATGCCATATCTTTGAAAATTTGTCATCAATTTTAATTTTTAGGTAAGCTTTTCTTTTAAATGAAGTTGCATGCTTCAAACATTCGAATCGATGGAGTTAATTTGAATAAACTGTGTGTTTGTGCTCTCAGAGATGCATCAATGATGGCAATGCGACGGAGGATCCAAGGTCTGAGTCCGGAGGAGATCCGTGCTCTTTCTAAAGATGAGCTGCAGATGCCAGTCACCATGGAGGACTTTGAGCTTGCACTCAAAAAGATCTCAAAATCCGTCTCAGCTGCGGACCTGGAGAAGTACGAGTCCTGGATGTCTGAGTTTGGGTCTGTGTAAAAAGAAACAGCGACAGCTACAAGATAAGTGTGAATGTGGGAGAACATATTGTGGACCAATACTTGAAGAAAGGCATGGTTTTATCTTTCGAGACATTTTAATATGCAAAGATGATGCTGAAAACTAGTCAAACCAGTGTTCAGATGCGTTTGGACATGTATGGATTGAGGAAAGTCCCACCTTCGTTTGTCAGAAATGCACTAGCGGTCTGTGTATGACACTGAGCCACATTTATTTGTTTCTAGCATCTCAGTTTCAAGTGTTTCTAACTTCATTCTCTGCTAACAGATGGAAATCACCTGAGTTGCTAATGACCTGTCTTAAGTTTCAAAACTGAAACGCCTGTGAAAATGATACTTGACAAGGGAGAGCAGCATAATCCTGGTACTGTGCTATATGTTTTTTTTAATGTTTATTAGCGTGTCAACATTCTTATGTGCTGTGTTCTTTTATTTGTTTTACTTGATAGTTCTAATAAAATTAACATTTGTTCTCTACCTATTTAATGTCAAAACTTACTTATTTTCTCAATACACTGAAAATTAGGAATAAATAGGATTTACTTTTTTAGACAGATATTTCTTTACGAATAATTACAAAGAAACCGCAGTATGAAATTTTGGAAAAAGATGGAAATAGTATTTTACAAACACCAGTAATCTTGTTTTATTTACAACAGCATGTGCATTATTTATCAGTGTATGTTGTTCCAAAGAAAAACATTGTTTTTATAATCTGTCATCAAAAAATAATAACTTGCTCTAGCTCTGAAACTAATTTTCTTTTGGATGATGTCATCATGACTGTGCAGGCTATTGTATAATATGAGCTAATACAAACTCCACCCACTTTTTGTGATCCAAGTCATTTTTAGTGGATAAAATGAAGTCCCCAATGCGACAACCCTCTTGGTATTGCTTTGTTTCTTCTACTTCTCCAGATTGAATTGCATTTTTGAGGTGCCTAAACATGCTCTTCCTTTACAAAACAAATTGCATTTTTGAGGGCCTAAACATGCATGAAAACTCATGAAATGCACCAGAAGTGGCAAATTTATGCCTGATGTGGGTTTCAGAAGTGGGTGTAACAAAATGAATCAATAGTCCCACCTATATACTTTCAACGAAGTGCCCCTCGAACTATGTTTACCATACATGTAAGAAATTCAGTAGACACATGAAACATTCCAGTACCTACAAAAAAGTCTCTTGGAGCAAAATCTGAAACCTATCAGGAAGTTATTTTGAGTTATCTCTGCAAATTTTGTTTTAATGGACTCCACCTAGAGATTTAAACAGATCAACACAGAATATTTGGTCAGTGTAATCTAAAGCCCTTTGTGATGTTAAATTACAAAGATCTTGAGTTTTCGTTAAAGGCTGTGTCCATGACACCCTGACAAATTTCGATGTTTCGGCATGAAACAGGAAGTAGTTATAACTCTGCCCCAAACTTTTGATAGAAGTTCTGTCCTGAACACATGCCCATGGCCATATTCAGTTATGGTCGTAGCACCACCTGCTGGCAACATGAAGTGACATGTTTTACACTGTAACAAACTCCCCCTAGGGATTTAATGACATCAACATTTGGTCAGTCTAATCTAAAGGCCTTTGTGGTGTTAAATTGCGAAGATCTTGAGTTTTCATTAAAGGGCGTGTCCGTTTGACAAATTTCAATGTTTCGGCAAAGAATTTGTTGTAACTCAGCCATACAAAGTCCTATCTGCCCCAAACTTCACACATTCGATAACTTTGCACACACACCAAATATTGTGAAAATTGACATCTGATATGGGTTTCAGAAGTGGGTGTGGCAAAATGGCTCGATAGCGCCTCCTATAAAATTTCAACGAAGTTCGTCTTGAACTATGTTTCACATACATGTATGAAATTTGGTAGACTGAGTCGTTTTGTACCTACAAAAAAGTCCCCCAGTACAAAATCCAAAACCCAACAGGAAGTATGTTATTTTGTGTGCTTTTTGCCATTTTCAGGCATTGTCTTTAAACGAACTCCTCCTAGAGATTTACACAGATTTACACTAAATTTGGTCAGTGTAATCTAAAGCCCTTTGTCATGGAAAATTGCGAAGATCTTGAGTTTACGTTAAAGGGCGTGTCCATCTGATAAAGTTAGATGATTCAGCATGGAATTTGTTGTAACTTAGCCATACCAAGTCTGATCTGCCCCAGATTTCACACGTTTGATAAGAGTCCTGGCTCCAGGTGCAAGGGCCCTTTCAACGCTGCTTGCAGCTTTATTTTTTTTTTTTCTTTAAATTTCTTGGTTTGCTTAGAAATATACATCAAATTGCTCTTCATTGATGTGTACCAAATGCTAAAACCTTCCTCTACTTGAGGAAGGATGTGTGTACTTTTGCCATCTCTGCGCTGAAGGGCGTGTCTGACAAACTTTGATGTTTTGCCATGAAACAGGAAGTTATAATTCAGGCACACAATGTCTGATCAGCCCCAAACTTCACATGTTTGATAAGACCTGAAGAGATCTACATGCCCAAATTCAGTTATATTCATAGCGCCACCTGCTGGCAACAGGAAGTGATGTTTTACGCTGTAACAAACTACACCTAGAGATTTAAAGACATCAACATTATATTTGGTCAGTCTATACTAAAGGCCTTTGCGATGTTAAGTTGCGATGAGCTTTCGTTAAAGGGCGTGTCTGTGGCGGCCTGACAAACCATGCAAAAAGAAGCTGTTGTAACTCCATACAATATCCGATCTGCCCCAAACTTCGCCTGTTCGATAAAAGTCCTAGCCTGAACGCATCTACAAGCCAATATTCTGTTATAATCAACAGGAAATGACTTGTTTTACACTAACTTAAACACGCGAAGTCTGATCTGCCCCAAACTTCATGTTTGGTATAAGTCCTGGCCTGAAGACATCTAAAGGACAATATTCGGTTTTAATCATAGCGCCTCTCAAGGCTGTGGTTCTCTCAGTTGGTTGTGCATCTTTTCCTTCCACACTTTTTCCATCCACTCAACTGTCTGTTAACATGCTTGGATACAGCACTCTGTGAACAGCCAGCTTCTTTGGCAATGAATGTTTGTGGCTTACCCTCCTTGTGAAGGGTGTCAATGATTGTCTTCTGGACAACTGTTAGATCAGCAGTCTTCACATTTGATAGGAGACAACAGGCAACAGGATATGTCATGTTTGATAAAAGTGCTGAAGACATCTACATGCCAATATTCAGTTATAGTCATAGCGCCACAAGCTGGCACATATAAATGACTTTGACATTTTCCTCCTATGTTTACCACTTTAAATGCCTGTTGCCCACTGTTTGCTGTTTTCCTAAAGCCACCTTGTGGCGGTGAGCCCGGGTGCGAGGGCCCTTTTAACGCTGCTTGCAGCTTTAGTTAATTATTGTATTATATTAGTAACAGAAGTACAATTTCACAATTGGAACCAATGATCAACACATCTGATGTTCAAGCATTTACAGTTTGTATGACAGCTTGATAGTAAGCAGATCTGGATCCATGATGGGCGATGAAATTGTTCTTGTGTCCTACAGCAGCAGAAGGGTGTGACTCAATCGTCGGGAGGGAGGACGGTGGGGGGAGCGGATGACTCTGTTGTTGTGGGCTGTGCTGTGTGAGTGTGGGCTGTGTGTGGAGTTTATTGTTTTCTGACTGCTTCAGAGTTAATGTGGTAACGGTCATGATGTGTTGTCAGCCCGAAGCGATGTTTCCTGGTTATGAAATTTTTTTATCTGTCCTGCTTTTTTCCCCGTCACCCAGTTATGACCAGCATTAAAAGTCACAGACTGTCAATAATTAATGTAAACTAGCATGACGCTGTGTTATAGATAGTGTCTGGTTAAATTGGTTAGGGAGTGGTTGGTAAAAAAGATCCAGGTTTTGAGTTTGTGTGGACACAGATGGACGTGGCAGCTAGTGTATATCCAAAGAGAGTGTGAATGAATCATAAGTATGGACAACAGTCTGTCCGGCTGACGAGAGGACCAGTGATGGCATGACGTGGCATTTGTGCGGTAGAAATCGAGGATAATAGTCAATACTTGTCCTGGAGCGTGACTCTTTAAAGGCCACTACACATGGCTACGACACGGACCAGCTGGTCTTATTTTCTCTGATGATTTGTCTTTACTGAACAGGTTGTGTGAGAAAAAAATAGAAAAATGTCATTTATATAAAAAAGCTATGAAAAAATGTAAAAAATCTGCTATATCTGTGTCAACACTGTATTTATTATTAGGATATACAGTGGGGTTCATATGACCACTATAGTGACAATTCTTCTAATTTTACTTTTTATCTAATTTAATTTTTTTTTTATCAGCACAGCAAAAATATTAACGTAAATTTCATTTCTTAGTGTTAGTTTGTTGCCTTTTAAACACCTTAATTGAAAGCTCTTGGACACCGAAGTTGAACTGAGTTGACCTAACAATGTATACTTTTAATAATTTATTCATTTTAGAAAATTATGTAAGATTTTTACATGAATATAATTTTTTTTAAATAATTTCTGTTTAAATGAAATTAGAATCACATATTTTTATTTACATAAAATGTATTTTATTTCCAAATTTATTCCCATTTTTATTCCAAATTTTATTTTCATCAATGTTATTTTATTTTAAATTCTTGAACACCTGAGTTGAACTGAGTTGAGCTAATTATGCACAATTTTAATTTGTATTCATTTTAGAAAACTACATAATATTTTTTACATGAGTCCAATTTTTTTTTAAATGGAATTAAAATCCTATTTTTATTTCCAGAAAATTTTAATTTATTTTTATTTCAAATTTTATTTCCCGTAATTTGTTTTTGAACACCTGAGTTAAGTTGATTTGATTGAATAATGCAGATTTATTTTCCATTTTTATTCCAAATTTTATTTCCAGAATTTTTTTTGTTCATAATTCTTGAACACCTGAGTTGAACTGAGTTAGCCTACTAATGCAGAATTTTAATCATTTTGTAAAATTAATTTTAGAAAATGACATAAGATTTTTACGCAAGTTTAAACTTCTATTATTTTCTAGGTTTATATGGAATTAAAATCCCATATTTTTATTTCCATAAAATGTGAATTTTATTTCCAAATTTTACTTCCAGAATTTTTTTTTGAACACCTGAGTTGATCTGATTTGACATAATTCAGAATTTTTGTTTTACTTTTATTTTTATTCAGAATTTTATTTCCATAAAATTTTATTTTATTTTCAGTTCTTGAAAACTTGTTGAACTGAGTTGATCTAATAATGCAGAATTTTAATCATTTTTTATTTATTTTACAATAGATTTTTATGTAAGTCTAACCTTTTTTTTTTAAAATTAATTTCTAGGTTTAAATTGAAATAAAATCTTGTATTTTTATTTCTATAAAATTGTATTTTATTTCCATTTTTATTTTCAAATGTATTCTCAATTTTATTCCAAATTTTATTTACATAAAATTATTTTATTTTTATTTTTTGGACGCATGAGTTGAACTGATTTGACCTAATAAGGCAGAATATTTTATTTTTATTGAAAATTTTATTTAGATTTTTTGTATATCATATATTTCATCATATATATATATATATATATATATATATATATATATATATATATATATATATATATATATATATTACATATTTTTATTTCTATAAAATTGTATTTTTTATTTCCGTTTTAATTCCCAATTTTATCCGACTTGTATTTCCATAAAAAATTATTTTTTATTTTTTGAACACCTGAGTTAAACAGAGTTGACTGTAAAATGCAGAATTTTAATAATTTTTTTTATTCATTTTAGAAAATTACATAAGATTTTACAGAAGTCTAAACTCTTTTGTTAATTTTTAGGTTTAAATGGAATTCAAATCCAATATTTTTGATGTGGTATCAAATATTTTAAATAATATATATATATATATATATATATATATATATATATATATATATAAACATTATATACATTATAATATTACAATATTTACAACGTTTTATAACACCTATGGACATATAGTAAGTTACAAGGCTCTGATGACAGTATTGCATGCTTGGTGTGTGTGTCGTGTTGAATTAAAGGCAGATGTTCCAGACGGCGTCAAATGCATCTATTTTTACCCATCCATAACTGTCTGTTCATAATCACCAAGTGCATTCTGGGAATATATCTTTAGTTTAGTGGTGTAGATTCTATAGTATGTAACTTGAGGATTTAGACTGATCAGTTACTCCTCCACAGCATCTGGCCCCAGATAGATGTAGATGCATTAATGGATTTTATCTATTTAAAAAAAAAAAAAACACATACTGAGTCGTTACATCTGTTGCATTTAGATGGAATGATGTGTAGATTACATAACTCTACATAAATTTGTATTCGTTAATGGCACCACATCCACACAGAAAGCATTTAATGATGTTTGCTGTAGGACAGACAGCATGTAAACTCTGAAGTAGTGAAGATATAAATGGCTTTTATGTGAATATTTGTGGTTTTCCGTAGAATGGGCGTTTGAGTCGTCACAGTTTTATGTACTGCGTTCTGAGAAGCTCACATGATTTTACGCTCTTCTGAAAGTTAATCTGGTGGTTTTGAGAGGAAGGAGAGTTTGAAAAAGGCTACTGTGCTGCATTTGATACTTCTTTACATTGTGTGCTACTGCTCTCGGTTTCAGACCTCAGCTGTGTTGCAGTTTCTAATATGTCCCATGAGATGATGCTTTTGTTGGTTGTTGCTCTTCATCACCAAATTTCCTGTTTTACACATGTGACCCCCCCCCGTGCCTTAGAGAGAACAGAGTTTCCTGAAATGAATACACGCTGTAATATGACCTGTTTGAAAGCCAGCGGGACGGTTTTGGAAAGACCTACATGGGTAATAACATTCAATCTTTGTTGAACTTTATGGAAACTGAGGGCAATTACTGTGTAAATGTACTATTGTGCAGCCTTTTTTCTCCCCTGTTTTATGCTTTTTTCAGATGATTATCATCTCTATCATCTGACATAACTATATACAATACAGCTAGTGTATAATATTACATTTACCCTTGTTCCCATTTTTAAGTCATACAGTTCGTGCAAATATTTAATATAAATATTAACATTTATTTTTTAACAATTGTTATATCTATATTTTGACTCCCTTGTGTTTTATTATTTACTCTGTTTATTCACTCGCATTTGTATATTTATAATAATAATAATAATAATAATAATAATTGTATGAACAATACATTTATAAAAATTATATTAGTAATAGCAATGTTGTACATTTAATAAATCTATATATATATATATATATATATATATATATATACACACACATATATATTATGTAATAATGTAATATGAATAATATATACCATTTTAATGTACTGTATTAAAATGATTTTAAATAAATGTAAATAAATTAAACAAAAATAAATGTAAAAAAATATTTAAAAAAAGGTATATTATATATGAATATATTTTAAGTGTAATATATGAATATAGTATACATATGAAAATATATTTCAATGTTTGTATGTAATATGCTACTTATTAATATTACTACAGTAATGTTTAATAGTTAATATCAGTTATTATTAGTTTAATAGTTAATATTATTTAATGGTTAATAACAGTTAATATTATTTTTTGTATTAAATGTATATATATAAATATTTAATATTTATTCTTTTATATATATATATATATATATATATATATATATATATATGCACACACATATTTGTTGTCATTATTATGCATTAATACATGCAATTTAATATATTATGTAATAATAATATATGTAATATGAAAAAAAATTGTTACATGTTACTGTTATTAAAATGAATACAGTATGTATTATTATAATTATATATATATATATATATATATATATATACATGTTACTGTTATTAAAATTAATACAGTATGTATTATTATATATATATATATATATATATAATATATAAATATATTTTAAGTATAATCTATCAATAAATACATATGAAAATATTTTAATCATAGAATAAATGTATTTTGTATGTTACTGTTATTAATATGTATTATTCAATAGTTATTATCATTAGCTTTTATATGCTTTGTATTAAATTTATATAAATATTATATCAAATATTAAATATTTATTCTATATATATATTAATGTTATATATTTACAACAATATATTCATTATATTTACTACAATTATGCATACTAGGTTTTCTTGCTGTTCTTTTCCTGCATCACCGGACGGAACTGTCATTGTTGGGCTGCCGGCCAGAACCCGTGACAGAGCCAAAATTCAAATCACTAGGGTCTCCCTCTCATCAAACCGACCCAGCATGTTCAGCTCTGCTGGACCGCTGTGCTCTGACATTGTTAGTGAGATACAGGATATCCCTGAAGGGGAAGGACAGCTAAACAATATCAGACCTAATCAACATTGTTTGTTAACAAACAGTAAGCCAGACATTCTTCTCGATGATATAACACCCCACGCCCAACAGACATAAACAGTACACTATGAGCTCCCGGGCAGGATTTCAACCCCTAAATATGGACACAGAGTACTCAAAACACGTGCTTGAATCACAAATAGTAATATTAAAGGGATAGTTCACCCAAAAATGCAAATTCCCCCATGATTTACTCACCCTGAAGCCTGCATACGACGACTTTTAGAAGCTCTTCCAAGCTACGCTATGCTTACATCATCTGCTGGAAAGCTGCTGTTTGTGAATGTGCATACGACAGTTAGTGGAAGCTAGAGATTACTGTTTATACATGTTTAAATATGGATATTTTTCTTACACAAACGCATCGATACGCTTCAGAAGGCCTTTATTAACCCCCTGGAGCTGCGTGGAGTACTTTTTATGTTGGATGAATGCACTTTTTTTGGTCTTCAAAATATCAACACCCATTCACTGCCATTATAAAGCTTAAAAGAGCCATGACATTTTTTAATAGAACTCCTATTGTATTTGTCTGAAAGAAGAAAGTCATATACACTTAGGATGGCTTGAGAGTGAGTAAATCATCATTTTGGGTGCTCTATCCCTTTAAACGCTTCCAGTAAACGTACTGAAATGCCAATTTCAGAGTCAAACCTTCAGTCATGCAACTATTAATGGAGTAAAAGTACATAAAAATTCAAAACTACTGTTCAAGCAAATCATACAGTCATCACATTATTATTAAACGGCAGTCAGAGGCTGTTGCGAAAATTAACTATGGTTTTATTGTAGTAAAAGTGTAGTAACACAAGTGTAGTAAAGTGTAGTTTTTTGGCATATTGATTACCATTTGTTTTACTACGTTTTGTTTTAATACCATGGTTAAACTATGGTTAGTGTAGCAAAACCATGCTTAATTTGTGCTTGCAATAATTTAACTATAGTAACCATAGTTTTGTGGTTTTATTTGTGGTAAAACCATGTTTAATTTTCATAAGGAAATGAACACCAGTGTTATCATTGAGATACCATAATAGTTTTTAATTTTGAATTACTTTTTTATTTTTGAATATTCCTTTTCATTTTATTTGTAAAGAAAAGGAAAAAGTGAAAAAAATACTCTATACACAAATAAAAAAAACCCCATAAATAAATAAAATGGACAGAAACAACAAAACTACTAAACTTTTGTGTTTCGTCATTTTTATTTCTTTTTAAAAATACATTTATATAGTTCTTTATTTATTTTTATTTTTTTTTCAGTTTCAGTTTATGTTACATGTTTACAAATTAAGCTAAACGAAAAGGAGAAATGTGGCTTTGGTAACTAGCTGAATTAAATTTATTTTGTATATTTTATTTTTTACAATTTGTTTATTAAGTAGCTGTGGTTTACAGTGAATTTATAACAGCTAAGGGGTGTTGTTAAAATCACTGTAAACCACGGTTTCACTTGGCTTATTGCTCTTATAAAACAGTTATTCCATATACGTAGTAAGGTTTCACTAAATAAAACGGAGCAAATAAAGTGTAATGATATTAATAAAAACAGTATTCTTCCGCCAAACAATGTAATTCCTCAGAAACGGTTGTGTTTGCAACAAAGCTGTTGCCGAGCAACACAGATGTAAACAAAGGCGTATGTTTGTAGAGTAATTTACAACAGCTTTGACCAACAGGCTTAACAGGCTCAGCCAATCAGAATCAAGGACCGGAATTATCCGTTTTATCATTTATTTTTCATGGTTTTCATTTTAGTTCCAGCCCTATAAAAACCCTGAAGCAGTAAAATACTCCATCTAAAGCCTCCAGGCCTGTCTTTGTGTTGAACGCATGATGTCTTTGTGCCATCTGCCCAATTAATTTTTATAATAATAACTTCTGTGTTATTCTTTCAATAGGACCTGCTTCCCAACCTGCATCCTGATCCTGACTTGTTTGTCTCAGGTCAGCTTACAAGAAGAACTTCGACCCCGTTGTTGAAATCTAGAAAATTCTCCTTGCTTTTTTATGGCCACACATGACTAGAGGCCGCATTAAGATAATGGTCGATATTAGACCTGCGAGAGGATTCGCATTACGCCAACGCTAATTGAGGTCCTGCGAGGTGGTCTGGTTATTTGCAGCTTCCTGTCATCATCGCTGATGTCGAAGGAACACAAAATGGGATGTCGAGGTGGTCCGACACACCAACCCCCTACAGCTGTACAGGATGATATGGGATTTAGTTTTTTCACAGATGAGGTGGGTTTAAGTGGTATTAGACAGGGCTGCCCACATGATGTCAGCAGATGATGTCACAGCTCAACATCTGTTGAGTTGAGGAATATTTCTGGATAAAGGTAAAAGGTTAATCGCTTGTGAGAGGAGATCTTTTTCAAGGCATTAAAGCTATTGAGGATTCCATGGGAAAATGTAAACATGAGCCCTCAAGTAAGGCTACGTTTCAAACAGCTGAAACTTACACTGTGTGTCTCCACCCTTTATAATACAGTGTATTTATCGCTGTTGTTGTGTTGAGGTAATACTGTCATTATGGCCACACCCGGCCTGGTATGCACTAATCTTGTGTCTGGCTGGACTTTACACAGGCTTTACAGTCAAAGCCATGTTATGAAGCCTAAAATGAGTTCAGGAATGGTTAAAAACCAAGATTCGGTCAAGTACAAAAAACTCCTTGTCCCACAGACTTATTTAAAAGGCAGTGTAGTATAATATAATGAACTGAAATGCCAAAATAGTGCAAAATGAAACCTAAAGGGCCTCATTCATGAAACTTATTTTTGTGTAAGTCGTTTGTAAAGCCATTCTGGCATAAACTTTCGAATTCATGAAAATGTCTGTATTTTCAAAATGGTAGTTGGTACAAAAGAAACATACACCTGCTCCGTACCACGTGTAAATGATGCGTAAAACAATTTGGTGTTCTTTTTGGCAAACTGACGACACTGCAGTTAGGCATGTTTTTTATAGATTTGCTCACAACATTTACAATATTTTATATTTTTTGCGAAAACGCGACACGTTTCCATTAGACATAGTTTCAATTTGCAATTTTAATTTGCGCAAAACGCAGCTGGAAACGCAGCTACTGAAACTGTACATCTTTGGGAAAAACACAGCGCTCATCACTAGCTGCGTTTCCATTACACTTCAAATTGCGCAAATTGAAATTGCGAATTGAAAATACACTTAATGGAAATGCGTCAATTTTGCAAAAATTCTTAGTTGCTACGAAAGAAACGCACACCTGCTCTGTACCACGTGTAAATGATGCGTAAAACATTCAGTGTTCTTTTTGGCAAACTGACAACACTGAAATTAGGCATGTTTCCTTTACAGATTTGCTCACAACATTGACGATATTTTATAAATGTCGATTAAAAAAAAGAATTCCTTTATCGAATTGACTGAAAAAGCACTTCACGCGTGTGCAACGTTTTTTGATATATGGGCATTTTTGCGAAATTGACACGTTTCCATTAGACGTAGTTTCAATTCGCAAGTTCAGTTCGCGTAAAACGCAGCTACTGAAACTGTACAACTTTGGGAAAAACACAGCACTCATCACTTCAAATTGCGCAAATTGAAATTGCGAATTGGAAATGGAAATGCGTCAATTTTGCAAAAATGCTTAGTTGCTATGAAAGAAACGCACACCTGCTCTGTACCACGTGTAAATGATGCGTAAAATGTTCTGTGTTCTTTTTGGCAAACTGACGACACTGAAATTAGGTGCGTTTCCATTAAAGGTTTGCTTAAAACTTTGTCGATATTTTATAAATGTTGATAAAAGAGTATTCCTTTTTCGAATAGCCTGAAAAAGCACTTAATGTGAGCGTAAAACATTTTCCGATATATGGGCGTTTTTGCAAAATTGACACGTTTCCATTAGGTGTAGTTTCAATTCGCAATGTCAATTTGCACAAAATGCAGCTGGAAGCGCAGTTACAACTTTGGGGAAGTTGTACCTTTCTACGACGGCGTTTTAGTGCCACCTTAAAAAATAAAAAAAAATCTAAGATTACGAGATTAAACTCGTAATATTTCGAGAATAAACTCGAAACTACGAGAATAAAGTCGAAATGTTACGAGAATAAAGTCGAAATGTTACGAGAATAAAGTCGAAATGTTACGAGAAAAAAAGTCGAAATATTTCGAGAATAAACTCGTAGTAATACGAGATTAAAATCGTAGTATTTTGAGAAATAATGTCAAAATTAGGAAAAGAAAGTCGTATTTTACGTGAATGTATTGTACGCTTCCACCCACAACACAAACCGACTGAAGCTGTCAATGCAACCATTAATTGCAATGCCGTACGGCTTGAGTTTATCATATGAATCCATATGCCACAATGCGCTGGGACCCCGGCTGAAGTACTGGCGAAGCCGTTTTTCTACTGTCGTGCCGAACGGTTCTTAAAACGCTGTCCGTCTCCGTTGGCATGCATATCCCCTCAGCATTTGTTGGTAACCTTATACCTGTCGTCGCCTTTTGTTTATTTTATTTTTTGCGTTGTTTGTAGTTGTGTCCTTTTTTCTGTTATTTAACAAAGTCCCAAAAACAGAAACATCTGATCATCATCCATATCTCTGTTTATATTACAATTGCGTTACCAAGGCAACGACTGACACATTTGTGTTTACATTCCAAAGAGTTCCGTTATCAGCACCACAGTGGAAAATGAAGCCGTATCCGTGCTGACTGGCCCGGATCGGCACGGATCGGCACGGAACGGAACGGTTAAGCGAAGAGAAAGGTTCGGCCCGATAGTGGAAAAGCGGCTAAAGTCTCTTGAGAAACAACATCCTGTTCGAATAGCACACAGATGTAACCACCGATATCCGTGGAGTCGACCACTGGTCGCCATTTCAGACTGCACAAAAGAGGCAATTTCGGAGAATAAAGTCGAAATGTTACGAGAATAAAGTCGAAATGTTACGAGAAAAAAATCGAAATATTTCGACTTTTTTCTCGTAACATTTCGACTTTATTCTCGTAACATTTCGACTTTATTCTCGTAACATTTCGACTTTATTCTCGTAACATTTCGACTTTATTCTCGTAGTTTCGAGTTTATTCTCGAAATATTACGAGATTAATCTCGTAATCTTAGATTTTTTTTATTTTTTAAGGTGGCACTAAAACGCCGTCGTACCTTTCAAACTGTGCGAACTGAAATTGCAAATTAAAAATATGACAAATTGAAACGCAATATAAAACGCAATAAACCACCTATACTTTTTTATCAACATTTATAAAATATAGCCAAACTTTTGCGCAAATATTTAATGGAAACATGGGGGAGGGGCGGGACAAATACTACACTGACCAACCATCCTAGTTGTACAACAACCGCACAACATTGATGAGGTTAATATTGCTGAATACTTCATTTTTATATTCAGTAATATACTTCAAAATGAGATACTAGTAATACTTTACTATAATGTATCATAGCAAACATTATGATACATGAACTAGAAGCTAGAAGAAAAAGCTATGCCACCAAAACGTTCTCAAACGCCACCAGCTGGCCGTTTTCAGAAGGGTGCCTGTCATTTTTTCCAGCTGGCTAAAAACACTTTACTGAACACATGTTAATTGAATATTTATAGTTAGGCATATGGCCTTTTGGTCTTTTTTGCATTTATGCAATATACTGAAGCCAAACCTGAGAAGAGAGTCCAGAAAATTTCACAGTGTTCCTGGAAATGTAATTTAAGTAGTTGTAATTCATAGGTGGGGATTATGATAATTGTGCACGAGCGCCCTATTTATGAATGGTTGGAATTCATTAACATACACGTCTATTAAATCTGATGTTTACGAACTTTTTGTGAACCAGGTGGAGATTTTCAGGAAGGTCTGTTTTATGTGCAAATTACTCCGAATTTACTTGTATATTTGCGAATTAGTAAATATATGAATGAGGCCTATTACTAGTCTTTTTGTGTGTTTGTCCTCATTTAGTCAACCTCATGTCAGTCCTATAATGTCTTCCGTTTGTGGAACAAAAAGTTCAGGACAATTTCACACTATAAAAGTTGTCTGTATGATTCTTATTCTGTATTCCAAGTCTTTATTTTTGTAACTTGACAGAACATTGTTCTAAACTTTTTTGTGTTCCACAGATGAAAGTAAGTCATAGAGCTTTGGGATGACGTGCGGGTGACTAAATGATGGCAGAAGTTGCATTTTCAGATGAATTATTTCTTTAAGGAGCATTATGAATGGCCAGTTTCAAACAGTGGAAATGTTTAGGGAGTATCCCAGAAGGTTTTGCTATGAGTTGGAAAGAAAAACAGAAAATGGTGGCTGCCATGGCGATTTGGGCAATAGTCACACACAGTAAAACCTGTGGTACCTGTGCTTCAAATGATCATTCAGACACAGACCAAACTGGCCCAGTCAAAAGCTTCATGGAAAGGTTCAGACGCGTGATGAGGGAGGCATAAACAGGTTTATGTTTAGAAATAATGTAATGTGAGACTAACCACAGTTTCAACTCACACACACACAAGTGCACACCTCTCTAAATACATAAATTAGATCTAAATTAGTTCCTCACTACTTACTGCAAATCACAGACGGCGGAATAAACTGTTTACATGTTTATTGTGTTTTCATCATTATAAATATTGAGTCAGGGATCAATGTTCAAGGCAGTTTAAAAGCTAACTTTCACAATGTTAATTATCAACCAGAAACATGAGTGCAAATACAATGTTTGGGAATTTTCCTGTCCAACTGTTGACATAGTTTATGAATTCTGAGGAATCATGTGAGCAAGGCTGCTGAAAATTCAGCTTTGTCATCACTGAGTTGATTCAATTTTATAATATATTAAATATAATATAATATAATATAATATAATATAACATTTTAACATCTCAGATTGTAAACCGTTTATGAAATGTTCCAATGTATATGCTAAAAATTCACATATGTGAGCCTGGACTGCAAAATCAGTCATAAAGGTCCATTTTTTTTTTAAAAACTGAGATATATACATCAACTAAAAGCTGAATAAATAAGCTTTCCATTGATTTATGGTTTGTTAGAATAGAACAATATTTACTCGAGATAAAACTATTTGAAAATCTGGAATCTGAGGGTGCAAAAAATCGCCTTTAAAGTTGTCCAAATGAAGTTCTTAGAAATGCATATTACTAATCACAATTTAAGTTTTGATATATTTACAGTAGGAAATTTACTAAATATCTTCATGGAACATGATCTTTACTTAATATCCTGGTATTTTGAACCATACAATGTTTTTTTGGCTACTGCTACAAATATACCCATGCAACTTAAGACTGGTTTTGTGGTTCAGGGTCATATATTTCAATAAGAACATATGAAATATTTATCATTCAAAGTCTTCAAAAAATCTATTTATGTGAGTTAATATCTGCATTAATCATATATATCTCTATAGTCTTACTGTATAATTAATTAGGAGAAACATCTGAGACAGAGCTCCTATTTAAAGCCCAACTGAGATCTCTCGAGCTTCAACGTTTGCATCCCTTGAGCAATAACGTTTTCCTCTGGGTTACGTGTCTGTCTAAGATGGCCGTCTCTGTTTGTGACTAATGCATATAGCACTACTCTCAGTTTCTCAAAGCTGTGAGAATGTCATAAGTTGCAAATACACAAAACAACAAACACCAGAAGGACCTAGCAGCCTGTCGTTAATGCGCTCAGAGCGCTCTTTTTGTACTTTGAGGAATGCGTGTAACTCTAACAGTAGTTTGGAAAGTCTTTGTTTATCAAAGGCAGTCATGTAAAACCCTCCGGTCTGGTCCCACAGCACTAAGCTGCCACTCAGAGCATCTGTGCTTATTCTGGACCTAATCTCACTTTAGCTCTACCTATATGCTCCTATGTCTGCAACAGAGAAGGCTTCCTATGTCACATATAATCCACAGTAATTGATTTCCTTGTATGTGTGTGTGTCAGCCCCTTCTGAGTTTGTACTCAATTGCTTCTCTGTAAACACACTATTACACAGATTAACGTGCGCAATCAAACAAAGGAAGTAGTTACATGTTTGTCTGAACGTCAACACAGTCACAAACAGATTACGATCTCGGTATACCCGACAGCCCTGTATATGCACAAACACACACACACACAACCACTATGTGTTTGTATTTATTCAGAGTCATGTGGTTTTGATGGCATTTGAGGCTGTATTTTGTTCTGACAGGAGACTGAAATGGCACACAGCAGAACAAAAGCGCTTTTGGAGGCAGCGCAGAAGAATCAGTGACAGATTAAAGAGTTAATCCTCTTGAGTATCTGTGGGTCTGACACCCCACGTCAGGATGAATTCCTCTCAACACTGCGCAAGACAATAGAGGTAGAGTCAACAGAACAGATATAGACCTCATGCTTTCAAGACAGGGCCACACATGCAGACATGCGCACACACCCAACTCACAGCATTTAATTTATTCATGAAATAGCTATAAGCACTTCCAAAAGTCCCTGTCAAATTACATTAGAATATTGCAAAATGAGACCGAAGATGAAAATGTACTTGGTCTTTTTGGTTATGTCAATGATAAAAACTAAATATCTAATGAGAAATTTGACACTGGTTTTAACTGTTCTGCGTTTTGGCGGAAATTTCTTCTAATCGTTTTCAGGGAGATTTGCTTCTGATCGCAATTTCATATGCATTTATTTATTTATTTATTTATTGTCTTGTTTTATTTTGATTTCTCCACATGAGCAGACTGCATCATACAATTACAGCTAATTCATTATGACTAGGTATACAAAATATATATATATATATACACATATATACACATACATACATACATATACATATACACACACACATATATATATATACACGGTTAATCACCAAAATAAAAGTTTTTGTGTACATAATATATGTGCGTGTATTGTGTATATATATTATGTATATATAAATACACATGCATGTATATAAAGAAAATATGTTGTTTATATATTAAATATATTTATATAAAATATAAATGTTATGAATATAAATATATACATGTGAATTCCTTTAAAATATATACTGCATGTCATACTAGGGCTGCCCTCGACTAAAGATTTTTCTGGTTGACTATTAGTTCCATGTTTATTTAATAATCCATATAAATCATAATAATGAGCCTTTAATTGCCTATATAGCCTAATAAGCGTGCAAGTGCACCGGCAGATATGATAATTATGAATGTGTCTGAGAAACAGCAAGGAGCCTGCATTAACGTTTTAGTAATGTATTGATAAACTATAGAACTTTCTTTCCTTTCGGCGACACTGACTCGTCATCTCCGCAGTAGTGATGCTCCTGTATGCATGTTTCATACGGATTACATTATCTGAGAATATTTGTTTTCTATTTTAATTGGTTCATTTGAAAATTGACATTTCACTCTCTATAGATATATTTATAATGTTTGTTTCAAAGCTTCACGCTTATGTTCACAGAGACCAAGACGGCAGAAAGCGCATCCTGTTTGCCTTTATTATTTTACAAAGGCACAATGTTTCGTTGTTATTGTGAGTGCACACAAATAAATGTAGAGTCTTTACAGATTTGAAAGATGTATTGCTTTTATCTGTATGACCACAAATGACGGAGTATTTTAAGAGAAAGTGACTGAACTGGTACCTCCATCTGTCACGCAGTAAGCACGCTACTGTTCAGCTTCCACACTCCACACAGAGACTTCAATGGCACACATTTTTCTAGTTTAACATTAGATTGAACGAACATGTAATGTTTCTACTACATACATCTTTCAGATTAAAAGTCATATTTGAGGTCAATGATAGGTGAGTGTTTGGATGTCCTGCCCAATGTACTATATTACCACATGTACCAGCCATTAATGATCTATCCGCCACAGACTGCGTGACTTTGCCACTTCCTGTGGAATTTTTTTTTTCTGCGACTAAGTGACTAGTACAATTTTGGTCGACCAAGCCTATTCTCGTTGACTGATGGTTAGTCAACTATTACGGGGCAGCCCTATACAAATTAAATATACACAGCACACACATATATTATGTACACAAAAACATTTACTCTGGAAGCGATAAATAGCTGCCCAGAACTATTGTATTAATAAAAAGGTTAATGCCACAAAAGACACAGAAGTTACTTCCAAATAGGTCAAGGCTGTAACCAATAGTTGATCCATCACATGATGCAGTTTACGCATGGACAGCATTGTACATGAAGTAAAAACAAATGAAAGGAGAACAATTAAATAATAACAGAAGTACATGCAGTGTACGCAAAAACATCAGCTCTAATAAATAAAGTAATAAATAACAGTAATAATAAGTATTTGTTTGTGAAATTATTCATTGGGAACAATGCACAGACCTGTTTAATGTTTGGACCTCTTTGCTTTTTCTAACAAATTCTATACATTTCTAAAGAACTGATAGCTTCAACCATCTTATGATGGTTTGCTGGTCCATTGGCTGGTCTTACAAGGATTTTGAGAGCTTTTCAGCTGGTTAGGATGGGGTACCATCTTGCCAGGCTGCTAAACCAGCTGAGTAACGGCTTGGCAAGGCTCGTGACACAAGCTTAGACCAGCTTAAACCATCAAACCATGTTAGGCTTTTTTCTCCAGGAGGGTATAAACCACACTTAGGTTGATCTGACAAACGAGGAGCCGCACATGATTTTACTTGTGGTCACTATGGTCTCAGAACAGATGCCACAGGTAAACCAGTGGTGGGAACTAGCCTGTGTGGTAAATAACTCAATATAACATAATAAAATAGAGCACAAAACAACAATAAAAAATGTTTAGTATTATATTCAGGAAAAAAAAAGCAAATTTCCAAAACCTTCCCACTAATTCGTTTATACTGAAACGTATCTGGGCGCGCATGGATTTGTGGGCTCGCCTCTCTCTCTCCGCCTCTTCCTTTAACTGCTGGGGGGCGTATTCATCCGCGCACACACACACATACCGATCGACATCGCGCCGTTTTTATCTGCCTCACCAGCTCCGGTTTCCCCCACGTTCAGCCTTTCCCCCCGTCAACTGCCGCCATGTTTTTTTGAGGCAGAATGACAGCAGAGAGCGAGCGCAGACGAAGACGGATATAAGACTGAAAAACCGTCGAATTACGGCGTTTTTTTCGACCAGGCGACGGCCTATTTTTTATTGCGGACTCGTGAGGAACTCATTTGTCGGTATATTTGCAAAAACCAAGGGCTGAATTCTAGCATTATTTTGTTTTTCTATGGCGTAGGCACATTTTTCCTAATATATATCCTTTTATTTCAGGATGGGAGGGGGTCCTCCCACATAAATAGAAAATCCAGAAATTATTCTTTTCTCCGTTTTGAAGTTTATGCCATGAAAAAGCAAGAAGTCAGAAGCCTGACTGAAGAACAACCTATTCCTGCCTGCGCTTAACTACCTCGACCAGCGAACCTACAGGAATAACCAGACGAGTGATCTCTGCATGAGCAACTGCTCTACCACAAGTCACCTGCTGTCAAAACTTTGTTTCTTAAGCAAACTAAAGGAAGAAAAACAACTTTTAATCTAAAGCGAAGATCCGACAGAAAACGTTTCAAAGATGACGGGCAACATCCCAGTTGACATGGTAAGAATTTACTCATTCTGCAAAAGGTTTAGTGGTGTTTACAATAAACGAATGTTCCTTGAAACTAACCAGTATGTATTTTTATGTTTCTAGTAGGTTTTGTTTTTACTAAAACGTAATCCAAAAATTGAACTGTTTCAGTATGACTGGCAACTATTAAGATGATCGTACTTATATTTTACATACTAATACTTAGTTAGCCAGTAATTATTCCTTTGTTACTAGCTACTGTACTGACAGGCTACTATTTAACTGCAATTGCAATATTCTAGATTCTACTAACAGTTTAAACAAATAATACTTAGTAGCACAAACTAGAATAGCTACCAGCAAAAATGGAAATACATACTAGTCTGAAGTGAATAGTTAATATGAAGTACTAGTATCAATGTAATTGCTACTAGTCAGAATCTCAACAGTGACTAGTAACTAAGGAATGTCAACTGAGTACTAAAATCTAATGAATAGTTAAATACTAATCTTTTTTTATTCTTTTCTGAATAGCAAGGTTCTTAAAAAACAATTAAGCCTGTTAGTAACATACAAATATATGCTAATTAGTTTTAAGGAAAACAAGTGTTTGTCAAAGATCAAAGAAGGTCAGTTGATCTCATTGTTGCTTTTGCAAATAGATTCACCCAAGAAAATCCAGATAGTGTTATTAAATGTCTTGGATCACTTTTTGCTCTTCCGGCATTAACCCAATCAAAATTCCACTTCTATCAGGAAGGGCAGTAGTGTAAAGATATCCTATCTGATGGCCTACACAGTGCTGTTCAGACTGATAATGAGGAAGTGTGATCAGGGAAACTCAAACAGTCACTGCCCTGTTTGCACAACTGAAAATGTCTCGAAATGTGAATCAGAACGAATGCTCAAACCGAAACTCCAACACTAGAATCTTGCTGTACAGAGGAATGATGTCATAGACTCTTTTTAATCCTCGTTGCATGCTTGTAGAATGACATTTCAAGCTTTGCATTATGATGTAAGGCTATGATAGATTGAGACTTCTAAACCCCGTGGGTGGTGGTAGTACTGCTAGTGCTCGCCAGTATCCAGAAGGTCGGTGGTTTGGATCCAAGGACGTAGGAAATCAGCTTAACAACAATAAACTACATCCCTGATTGTGTATTAAGGTATTGAAACTAATATCAAACCAAATGAGAACTCCTGTTGGCACCAAACTGTAACACTGTGTCCCAGCGTTAGTTAAGCATGCTTTGGGTATGCCAAACAGCTGATCTGGCTGTCAAACTCAAGAGTTGCCGACGCTCTGACATTGCAGGGACTCCGTTTGATGTAATGTACGCTGAGGGCTGATTCGATCGGCCCTTACAGTGCACGTTCAGCTATCCTTCTGTTTCTGCCAGTAAAATGTAAATCTGGCCATTAGGCTTCCTTGGCAGCAATGCCACATATTGTTGATTTTAAGGCCAGAAACGTGAGCTGACCCTGATGATGACGATGCATCTATTTGACGATTCTACAGGAAGAAAGGTTTTTCTCACACTATGCAAACAGGGAACAAAGTGTTATAGCCCAAAGTCAGGTATTGATTATCTAAGCTAGCGTTAGAACATTTTAAGGTCATCTTTGAAAACTTAAATCAGCCAAACCTCACAGGAAACACTTAATATGGATTTGTAAACGAGTGATAATCACAATCCATTACTACTAGCTTTAAAATGAATGCAGAAGCTGCATGACGTTTTTCTACTTTGGGTTTAGGTGTCTATTTTTGGTCTCCCGGAACAGCATGTTCAGTTTTTAGGATGAAATGTCCACGAGGTGAAACTTTGAATCATTGTGTGGTCTCCAGCTGAGGGGCGTTCAGTTGGGGGGTAGGGTTGTCAAACAATGGGAGTGTTTGTGTGTGCGTGTGTGTGCATACACATCTTGTGGGTGGGCATTTTAATGAATGGGCTTTTTTTTGTGGAGAGCTCTCACCGTTTCAAAGCAACGAAATGTTGCGGAAGCCTTTCGCCTATAGGTGCTACATCAGATATACTCTTTTAAAAGAGTCTGCTTTGATCCATTGTGAGACTGAGGTGTGAAGGAGAACTCAATACTCCCTGACAGGACTGTGTCACTTTGTGTGGTGTCATGTGGTATCGTGTCCTCTATGCGTAGGGGTGAATTAGTACGGGAGCAATGTCAAGGAGAGACCTCCCCAATGGCTATTGTCCACACGCTTGAGTAGTATTGCTCAGCACTTTCAGAAGTTTAAGTTGTTATGTAAAAAACTAATTGTGAGATGCTCAATAAACCTATGCACTACCAGTCAAAAGTTTTTGAACAGTAAAATTTTTAATGTTTTTTAAAGAATTCTCTTCTGCTTACCAAGCCTGCATTTATTTGATCTTAAATACAGCAAAAGCAGTAATATTGTGAAATATTTTTACCATTTAAAATGACTGCTTTCTGTTTGAATATATTTTAAAATGTAATTTATTCCTGTGATCAAAGCTAAATTTTCAGCATCATTACTCTAGTGTTCAGTGTCACATGATCCTTCAGAAATCATTCTAATATGCTAATTTGCTGTTCAAGACACATTTATTGTTGTTATTATTATTATTATTAATATTTAAAACAGTTTTTTTCAGGATTCTTTGAATGATCAGAAGATCAGCATTTATCTGAAATAAAAGCTTTTGTAATATTATACACTATGTCATTCAAAAGCTTGGAGAAAGTATAATTTTTGTTTTTATGGCAAAATAAATTATAGAAATTAATACTTTTATTTAGCAAAGATGCTTTAAATTGATCAAAAGTGATGATAAAGACATTACATTTTAAATTATATTTTAAAATATATTCAAATAGAAAACAGTTATTTTAAATAGTCCAAATATTTCAAAATTGTACTGTTTTTGCTGTACTTTGAATCAAATAAATGCAGGCCTGGTGAGCAGAAGAGACTTCTTTAAAAAACATAAAAAATCTTACTGTTTAAAAACTTTTGGTAGTGTATGTTGAATGAAATTAGACTGAAAGCGAATCAGCATTTTGTTTTGAGGGGGTAGTTTTATATGTAGTTTGATATGTTCTTTATACATAAAATGGCATTTGCAATCCATTTTATGTCTGTAATTTGAGTGAAATAGGATATTTTATGTAAAAAAAAAAAAAAAAAAAAAGGATAGCTCTTTATTATGTCTATTGGGATTGGTATGATTGTGAAAAGTGAATTGTAGTTTTTTTTTTTTTTTTAAGACATATTTTTCTTTCAAATAACATGCCCTGATGAATAAACAATGAGACCAGGAACATGTATCAAGGTAGTAAATGCAGTTTTGATTTTATGTTTCATACAAGATGTAGAATGAAGGTATACTGAACGAAAATGAGAAACATTTTTCACTTAGAAATTGCTAGTAAATTTCACTGTTGATTACGAAGAAACAGCAAGTAACACACTGAATTAAACGTGAAACGTTGAAGTGAAAGACTTCAATTTTAAAGCTTAATTGCTAAAGTAGCATGCTTTCTGTTTGCAGAATCAAACCGGCTTTGTCATTGAGACTTTTGCATAATTATGTAACCAAGCTCAAATCAATAGATCTCATCAGGGAAACAGACAACAGGAGGACGTGGCTATACAAAGCAGTCCCTTTGAGGGTTTATTATGTCATTATAACGTCTATTTAATGACAGACAGACCCTCTTTTGACCCCAAACAGCCTACCTGCTATGAACAGCCTTGAGAGTTGGCCAAAGCGAGAGAGAACGCTTTTTTAGGAGAAAGGTACTGGGTAGGTAACGCTAAGTGTTTACGTATAAAAGATGGAAAAAGTGTAGAAAATGTTATGAAACACAACACAGTACGGGCCACGATTCAAAACACTGCGAATGAACCTGCGTCAACAGCGTGAGAAAAAGACTCAGCATTTTGGCAAGGTATCAGTTTAAATTTCTCTCACACGCTTTGAAATGTCATTTTTTAGAGTTAAAGCGTAGAGGACAAACTGCTTGGAACTGAATTGAAAAATTGATTGATATATTGGTGAATCCCAATATAACAGCATAAAGATAGAGATGAAGCACAAAGAGTTTGGTATCTGTTGTATCTATACGTTGTTTGTGTGAACAAACGCAACAAGTATAACATGGTGAGTATGATTTGCATAAAATGAATGACTCCAGAGAGTGTTTATGGGTCAGTAAGGGTTAAAGGCTAAAGAGGGAGCGAGAGAGAAGGAGGGGGAGGAAGTAGCTCAGACTCACTCAATAAAGGATCCTTTCAGTAGAGTGAGGAGCAATTTACAACAGCTCTGTGAGAGAGGTGCCTGCTCGCACACACACATACACACACACTGTCATGGAAAGTTAGAGTGATTCAACATCAGTTAATGTAAATAGCGCTCAGTGCCTTATTATAAGTTGTTTTAACTTCTTTGTGGTGTTTCTACATATTCATTACTGGACTTGAGTCAACACATATCTGTTTTTACATGTTTCCAGAGGTGGTTCTGTTCAGGCTTTGTGTGAGTTGCACACTGAGACTGACTGTAGAGGGTTGTTCGACTGTAAACAGTGGCTCTTGCTCGCCTTTATGACATCATCGCACAAGCATTCTCTTGTAGGTTGGTGAAGTCACAGATTTAAATCTCAAGCCAGACTACCCTTCTCCTTGAGGCCTCTTCATACCTCTCTTTCCTCCAAGCCAAATGTTTTTTTTTTTCTCTGATCTTAAGACGTGATCTCATCGACGATCTGTTTTTGTTTTTAAAAACGATCACTTCTGAGGCATTCGGTATAGACTATAACTAAAAAACAGGCTGTATATAACATATGGGCCATTCTAGAGGAATTGGTGCAAACTGCTGTCCAACAACCAAAAAAAACATTTAAAAAGCATTTAAGTATTCAAATCTTAAATGTTTTCTAAGATCCTTCTATTATCTGTTGAACCCCGAATATTATTTAAAATATCAGAAAGCTTGAAGGGGTCCTATTATGCTCTTTTACAAGGTCTTGATTTTGTTTTGGGGGTGTACTAGAACATGCTTTGATGCTTGGTGGTTCGAAAAACGCATTGTTTTTAACATAATTTACATTATTACAATACATTTCTCCCAGCCTGGCACATAAGGCTTGATTAGTTCTGGGTTTAATGAAGGCCCGCCTTCCAAAAAACGAAATGTGTTGTGATAGGTTAGCTGTCTCATTGCGTTATGATTGGCGAACAGCTTAGACGGTGTTTCAGTACTGCCACGCCGCTTGTCAAAGAAGCAAGTTCCATGTACAACTGTTAGCGTAAGCTAGATTAAAGTGATTCTTACGTTTTAAATATGGATATTTTTCTTACAAAAACCCGTCGATTCCCTACAGGAGGCCTTTATTAATCCCCTGGAGCCGCGTGAGGCACTTTTTTTATTATGGATGGATGCATATTATTGGACTAGTGTTGGACTGATGTGGAGAAACACCCGTCTATGTCATTCTAAAGCTTGGGAGTGGCAGGAAAAATTGAAATTGAGTGGTTCTCCGCGGTAAAAGCTAGAAGGAAATCAGCTCTAGCTAATTCTGTTTTTGTTATTTTTGTCACAGTGTACAACAATAATACTGTTTTTTTTTATAATAGTAAGGGCTAAGTTTAGGGTTGGGGTAGGTGTAGACCTTAAAAAACACAGTCTAATAGCTAGAACAATTAATTTCATTGTTAGTTTCTGGACGGAGCTGTATCCCTTCCAGCCACAACTGTTCTCTGCGCTGCATCATTAAAGTTAGGCTAATCCCCCACCTCGTCCCTACCCACCCTCCAACCATTTCCACCCTCCAGCATTTCCATGGGCGGGATTTAATTTAACGATATTCTAATGGACCACATTGTGACATCATTGCATGCGGAAAACAAACGTTGTAGTCCAAAGGAGCCGATTGTTGTAGTTCTTGAAAAGAGATTTTTTTAAAAACTAAATATATCCTTTTGGAGTGGACTTTGAGATTTATAACTTTGTAGATCTTTTTTATGCCCAAAGATACACACCACAGTGAAAAAGCATAATAGCACCCCTTTAATATATCTAAAATCATAATTTATTTTGTTACTTTCAATTAGGAGGTGGCTGTTCCAGACCCTAACCCCTAAATTTCAACTTATGATATTGAAATAATTTTTGTACTTTTTTCCATTGTTGTTTTTAGAAGTGTCTTTTTGATTTTGTTTTTAGAAGAGAAGATAAAAAAATATTTTGGATTTTCTTTGTAAATTATGAAACTTTAAAAATGTAAAAGAATGTGCAATTAAACACCTTTTTGGGAGTTACTCCATAACATTTATTTTTTTATACGTGTACTACTGTTCAGAACTGTGACAGCTAACCATGTACTAATTAGCATCTTTGAGCTAGGCTCAAAAGTATCTAAAATGCTGAATTATTAACTAGGATGTTATTATAGTGTTTGGTTCAATGTATATTCAAACTAATGAATTTTTAAGTGTAAAATCAGTATGATCAACTTTTTGCCTTTTACAATGAAAAACTGAATTCAAAATACAACAAATCTCATAAATTACACTTGAAATATTGTTAAAATGTAATTGTTATTGATTTACTGAAAAAAGCAACAAAATATATTTACAATGTAGATGTAAGCAAAATTTTAGTAGGTCAATATAGCCCTTCTAATTAAGTTATTAATTCTGTGTTTCGGTAGAGACAAATTTGGGAAGAGGATAAATATTCCAAAACTTGTTAAAACCCAAACTGAAAATACAGTATGAAAATTAACTGCACAATTAATAGAAACGTGTACCTTGAATGTTATACAATTTGCATACATACAGATTTTTTTGGAAAAAAGTCACATTTCTAGACGTTTCAACTCCGTGACTAATTCTGTAGAATGGCTCATATACAAATCATCACAGCGAAGTTTTGATCTGTTTCTTACGCTACAATTCCAAAAGAACTCCCGGCCTACTTTTTTCCTTTTTAATTATTCTGCTGTGCATTGAACTGTAGAACATATGATTGGACAAGTTAATATAAGATACAAGGATTTATCAACAGAGAAAAAACATCGCACTATAATGAAATATGATTGTATTGCCGCATAGCATGCTTGCTGTGTCTTAGAACTGGTGCTTAATACCATTATGCACTCTGTTTGACAGAAATAACAAGAAAAAGCCGTAGGACAGACTAGAGTCATGACTTTTAATGAAAAATCTTCTCTGGGATCGCCTGAAAGAAAAGATAAAAAAAAATGATTTTCAGTCATGATTTTGACACGTGAAGCTTTGTAATAATTCTGTTTGAGAACATGCATGATAGTAATAAGAAATGAGAAGGGTGTTTTGCAGGTTTGTAATACAGTAGGCTACTATCAAAAGGCCATTTCCTATCGGCCGGCCGTCTCACTGATGGGGAGGTAAGTGAATGGGTCCCCTCCCCCCTACTCTCTCTCTCTCTCTTTCTGCAGATGTCTGCCCTTTTTCAGCATTAGGCACGTGGGCAGGGCCTGCAGGGCAGGAGGCTGCCTGCCTTCATCTGGCTACAGGAGATTAGATATTATTCTCTCATGCTCTGACTTTCTTCTTTTTATCTTCTGTGTGTGTGTTTTTTTTAAATTCTCTCTTAAATTTTTCCCGTTGCTCCATCAGAAAATGAAATATAATTGTATGTCAAACAAATCTTTTGTTTTAAATTAAGAATTATTATTATTGAAAGATTTTAATATATACGTAAATCTTTTATTAATATTTTTGTAAGAAAAATATATTTTAATGAAATATGTACATTTATAAATAATGTTAATTTAATTTATATAAATTAATCTATATTTTTCCACACTATATGTCTGATAAAAGGGTAAATTTCTTTGTATACAAAAATTGATTAGATTGAACTATTTGATTCAGGAGCGATCAATTTTTGCACATTTATAATTTTATTTTTATTTTTTTTTTCCAGTATAAATGTACATATACACACACATACAGCATATACACTGGCATCAGTAAGTTTGGGATCAGTAAGATTTTTAATATTTTCTTAATTTCCTTATGCTCATCAAGGCTGCATTTACTTGATCAAAAATACAGAAAAAACAATACTATTGTGAAATTGTTTAACAGTTTAAAATAATGTTTTTCTGTTTCAATATATTTTGTATAATAATATTATTTATAATTTTAATATAATTTATTCCTGTGATGCAAAGCTGAACTTTCTTTAGCCATTACTCCAGTCTTCAGTGTCATATGATCGTTCAGAAATCATTCTAATGTGCTGATTTATTATCAGTGTTATAAAGTGCTACTTAATGTTGTTTTGGAACCTGTGATTCTTTTTAGGATTCTTTGATGAATAAAAAAGGTAAAAGGAACAGCATTTATTCAAAATAGAAATCATTTCTAACAATGTAAGTCTTTGCTATCACTTTTTATCAATTAAACATATCCTTGCTGAATAAAAGTATTAA
The DNA here is from genome assembly GCF_022985175.1 of Labeo rohita. Lineage (NCBI taxonomy): Eukaryota > Metazoa > Chordata > Actinopteri > Cypriniformes > Cyprinidae > Labeo > Labeo rohita. Next base: position 1,687,854 of record NC_066878.1, on the reverse strand, counting down.
TTTCTTTCAAAAAAGAAAGAATAAAAATGTACTGACCCTAAAGATTTGAACGGTAGTGTATATTGTTACAAATGATTTCTATTTTAGATAAATGCTGTTCTTTTTAACATTTTATTTATCAAAGAATCATGAAAAAAAGTATCACAGGTTCCAACAAAATATGAAGTAGCACTGTTTTCAACACTGATAATAAATCAGCATATTAGAATGATTTCTGAAGGATCATGTGACACTGAAGACTGGAGTAATGATGCTAAAAATCTAGCTTTGCATCACAGGAATAAATGACATTTTAAAATATATTCAGATAGAAAACAGTTATTTTACATTGAAATAATATTTCACAATATTACAGGTTTTTTTTCTGTATTGTTGATCAAATAAATGCAGCCTTGATGAGCATTAAAAACATTAAAATACTTACATCTTACTGCATAATCATTCTCATGAAGCAAATACCTTGTTGTATTTTCTGACCAAGCTCCGTTCTCTATATTAGCATGTGTCTAAGTTACAGAGATCATCTAACATTTCGACTTTTAAGACGTGTCACATTGTCTTTATAGCACCTGAAAGGAATCTTGTTTCAGTATCTAAAAAGGTCAGAGTTCTAGGTTTGTGTTTATTTAACCCCACTAAACTCGCATTGCTAATGTGTTTATCGAAGGTGTGTAATTGGCCTCAAGAGCAGGGAAGTTTGTACAAAGATAAATCATTCACAGACTCAGCATTTATTACCACCAGTGTAAAGCCATGTTCACTTATGTGATTGTAATTGGCACGTCATCAGACTGGCTTGTATTGATTTCAGTGATATTATCACCCGAGCCCTTGTTTTCCCATCCGGTGAGACGCATCGCTTGGGCCGGATGAGCGCGTGTGAGTATGTCTGTGTGAGTGATTGTCCTTCAGGAGTGCTGATAGGGCATCCAGACAGGCTGAGACTGCAGCTGCTGGTGTGCTGTGGTCGTGATTAAGTACGGAAGCTAAAACTAGCTTTCTGGTGCTAATAGGCACTATGTGATCCGCTAAAGTGAGTCAGGGAGAAGACCAAGAGTGAGATAATTGGAGTGAAGGATGTTCTAGACAAAATGATTGCAAAATGATCACTCTTACTGTAGCTATTGAGACTGGTCTGTCATGGAAAAAAATCTGTCAAGGAAGTGTGGAAAGTTTTTGGCACTTTGGGGTTGTGCGTCATATGTGTTTTTGTAGGACGTTTTAGAAAAAACGACACCTGTAACCAGAGCTTTCATGCTTGTCTACTCCGATAAATGCAGACAATTATTAAGCAACATTATGTTCAATAAAGCCTTATATGCATTAAGAGAAACTAAAGCCGCAGGAGCCTTTAGCAGTGAGACCAAAGGCAAGCCTCAATAAAAAAATATCTCAGATATTAAACAACAACATCACCCTTTACCTTCTTAAAGGGATAGTTAACCTAGAAAAGAAAATACTGTCATCTTTATGCACTGTCATTTCGTTCCAAACCTGTGTGACTTCATGAGGGTGAGAAAATGATCTCTTTAATACATGTTCTTGGTTTTACTGTGAACAATTTAACATTGCACATTACTCTAATGCAAAGAAAATGTCTGTCCAATATTTTATCAAAATGTAACACCTGCTCCACCTCAACTTTCCTTATCATTCTAGTCAGCTCCGATAGCCTTGTGGGCACCGATATAAAGTGGCATTTTGCTGTGGGCATCCTGAGTTTAAATCCAGACTTGAGGACCCTTCCTGATTCTGTCCCCTGCTTTCTCACCCACTTCACTTGTTGTCTCTACTCTCTCCTATCACAATAAAAGCAAATACGCCAAAAAAAAAAAAAAAAAGAATCTTTCTAAATTATAAAATGAACAATTCATTCATCCTGTTTTGTCTCTATCTATTTATCCATCCATCCAGTTATGTCTATATCCATCCATTCCTCCATCCAGTTCTGTTTATCCATCCATCCGTCCGTCCATCCATCCATCTGTCCACCTATTCATCTAGTTATGTCTATCTATCCAGTTATGTCTATATCTGTCCATCCATCCAGTTCTGTTTATCTGTCCATCCATCCATCCATCCATCCATCTATGCAGTTATGTCTATAACATCCATCCATCCATAGATCCATCTATCCATTCATCCATGCATTCATCCATCCAGTTGTTTATCTGTCCATCCATCTATCCATCCAGTTGTTTATCTGTACATCCATCCATCCATCAGTCCATTCATCCATCCAGTTGTCTATATCCATCCATCCAGTTATGTCTAAATATATTTATCCATTCATCCATCCATCTAGTTATGTCTATATCAATGCATGCATCCATCCATCCATCCATCCATCCATCCCGTTATGTCTATGTATATTCATCCATTCATCTAGGTATGTCTATATCAATGCATGCATGCATCTATCCATCCATCCATCCATCCGTCTATCCAGTTATGTCTATATATATGGATCCATCCATTCATCCATCCATCTAGTAACAGTATGTCTATATCCATCCATCCATCCATCCATCTATCCATTCAGTTATGTCTATATCCATCCATCCATCCAGGTGTCTATATCCATCCATCCAGTTATGTCTATATATATTCATCCATTCATCCATCCATCTAGTTGTCTATATCAATGCATGCATCCATCCATTCATCCAGTTATGTCTATATATATTCATCAGTCCATTCATCCATTCATCTAGTGACAGTATGTCTATATCCATCCATTCATCCATCCATCCATCCAGTTATGTCTATATCCATCCATCCATTCATCCAGTTATGTCTATATCCATCCATCCATCCATCCATCCATCCACAGTTTTCACTTATAATTGCTCATAAAGTAAATGTCGCAATTAGAAAGAAATAGCAAGTAACAATTTGAATTAATTGTGATTTGAAGTAGAAGGACTAAAATAGTTTTATTTGTAAAATGTACTAAAATAATTGATTTATTTACAGCTTTTTACATTTATTTATTACATTCATCCATCCATCCAGTTATGTCTGTATCTGTCTATCCATCCAGTTATGTCTACTTATCTATTCATCCATCCAGTTATGACTGTCTATCTATCCATATCTTACATGTTTTGGTAAATACCTCACATGCTCTTTTCCTCCATTCCTCGCTTTGTTATGTGCATGACGAGACAAACACAGCTGAGAGCAAAATCAATCACTTTATGTTCAACCTACCGCACATCAGCTCATGCAGAGAACATCCAGCCCCTTTTTGTGTTGCTCGTACATGGCAGATTTGCCCATGTGTGTGTGCACGCCCATGACTGCAAGTCAGTTCTCAAGTTCCTGCATAAAATTGTGCCATCCGCAGAGGTCTTGGAGACAGGGAGCTTTACAATTCCTCTACAGCCCCTCTCGCAGTTTAATTTCCCATGTCTAAATGTGCCATCTAATTCTCAGATCTCATGTCATTTAATACCGTTATCTCTTTCTCCTGTGTCGCACTCTTCATAATGAGAATTTAAGAGTCTGACACACATCTGAAAGACATCACATAATAATGAATGGGCGGGTCTCAGATTTTTGCTCCCGAAACAATCTGCCCAGTATCATGAAGGCATTTTTATATGAAACAGGAATCATTTTGCGGGCTGGAATCTATTCATTTAGCAGCTCTGCCTAGAGACTAGTGGCCGAATGAGCTAGCTATTATCAAACATGCCAATTGTGACTGTGCTTTTGGCTCTGGCTGAAGTGAGACATTTATCCTTCCATTCTCATGCATTTCAATCTGTTATTTTGGACATGTTTATTGCTTTAACCCCTGCTAATGCAAACAGGCCGGACCATTTTGTCTTCTGTTCCGAAAGGACAAGGTGACCTGCAATGTTGAATATCTATGCAAATCCCCCACGCAAACAATGGGTGGTTTACCGTATTCAGCGGTTTTAACTTTCTCACTAGAGAAAGAATCGGATCACTGTTGCAAAGTAGACCAACCTGTTCTGTCTCATGTTGAGAAATAAAAAACTGGGTTGTACAGGCTGTGCTGTGCCTGACAGAACCTGAAATCAATGCTTTGTTTTCCCGTATTTGTGCTCTTAGAAAAAAAAAAAAAAACTAAAAAATAAATATATAAGGTGTGAATCACTGTAAAAATGGCTTATAAAAGAAAATTCTGGATTTCTCACTTGTGTAATTACAGTAGAAAGGTAATGGCATTTAGAATCCCTTTTACTTCTACAGTAATGGCATATTTCTAAGTGAAACATTATATTCAGTAGAGCAAGACTTTGTTTCATTGGGAATTGATTTGGGTCAAAAAATAAGCTTAGTTGTGATTTATAGACTCTTTGTTGGTTTAAAGCATCCAGACAGTTAGTTTAGTCAGTTGGTACAGTATACCCCATTTTCTGAGCTGAGGAAAGAAACAACACTTCCATTTCTGGAATGAGATCCTCTAAAAAGCTCAGGCTTCACACTTCCTCAAGATACGCGGGCGGAACCCCGCTAACACCCTGACTGATGAAGGAGAGATGAGTGAGTGTGATCACAGTCTTCAAAACCACCTCTGTCTCAACTACATCACAGACTCCTGGAGACAGAGACAGAGATGACACGTTTGAACCAACGCTGTGCCGTCAGGGGGAAGATGGATGGCTTCCTTTTTCTGTCTCCTCTGTTTATGACAGAGGTTGAATACGCACACAGAAGCAGACTCTGAAACCATCGAGTAGAATGAATGAGCTTTGCGCCTGACTGAAATGCATTTTCAGGACACAGAAATAGAAAATCATCATCTTTTGTTGAGCTTAGTGGTCATATTTTCTCAATTCTCTGTGGGTTCTTCATTTATCTGCTGTTCTGACTGATTACTATCTTAAATCAGTTTTTTTCCCCAAGATTATAGCTTTGGTTCAGAGCCCTTTTCTTAATGTCATGACATTTACATGATTAGTTTGTCTGAGTGATGCTTTAGATCAACCAAAGTATTTTTATCTGTCACATTAACAGGACTCGACAGTAAGGATGTGCATTCATTCACACATTTTTTTTAGACTTGCAAACATAAACACTGGTTTTCTATGATGCATTGAACACTCATTTAAATATGCAACCTTGGTACAGTAATCTACAGTAGCTTGCTAATATAGCAGAGCTTAGTCAAAACGGATGAGTGTTTTCCAAAAAAGTGTTAGGAATTTATATGTATTTATATGCAGTAAAATTACAGCTGCGTAATTTCTGACTGTTACTTCAGTTTAAAAAACTTATACCTTAGAAATAAATTTGCCATATCCATTTGTAAAATGTTTTAAGGTTTAATGAAACATGAAAAATTAAAATAATTGTTAAAAATAACAATGATTTCTTACAATAATTATATATTATCACTTATATAATTCTCTATAATATATGTATTTAATGTTTGTAACACTCACAATATAAATGAAATGTATTTTTATAGTGGGGACTGTAAAAATATCAACTAAACAAACAAACAAACAAAAAAAACTGTATTATTAAGCTTAGCTAATTTGTCGAATGTGCTATTAAAATACTCTACTGTTTATCTTTTGTCTTCAAAACCAATGCAAGATATTTTAAGCCAGCATTGAACATCATTGGTGTCTTTGCTAATAAACAGTGTTATAATAATATAATTATTCCTGTTTTTTTCCTCTAGGTTTTTCTTTGTCATGTCTAACCTTTGTCTTTTCCTATTACTATGGCCCAGGGTTGGAAATGAATGAGGACTTGTGGCAAAAATGGCACCAAAATGAACAAAAACACCCCATAAATTCAAGACAAAGGGGCGAAAATGCCTCTTGACAATTAAACAACGTATTCCGCCTGGCGCGATTAAAATGAAAGTGAAAATTAAAAATCATCAGTTTGTGGAATTACATTTAGACACTGCATCAGATTGCTTTTACGCACTGTGTGCGGGGTTGAGATTTATAACCAATCAAACGCGTTTCTCCTGAACTTAGGAATGCATTGGCCAATTAGAAGCACTTAGATTAGTCAGCGCTGGAAAAGCTGGAACTATTGTTGATTGCACACGCTCGATTTTTGTCATACTATTGCAGCTCTGTGAGCTCATGTTTTTTACATGTATAATTTAGATACAATTTTAAATAGTCTATTGTTATTGACAACAGTTTAAAATATTGATTAAAGTAATTGGGTAAATTTAAGTATTTGACATTAAAGGAGAAGTCCACTTCCGGAGCAGCAATTTACAAATAATGTACTTGCTCCCTTGTCATCCAAGATGTTCATGTCTTTCTTTCTTCAGTCGTAAAGAAATTATGTTTTTTGAGGAAAACATTTCAGGATTTTTCTCCATATAATGGACTGCTATGGTGCCCCGATTTTGAACTTCCAAAATGCAGTTTAAATGCAGCTTCAAACGATCCCAAATGCAGTTGTAAATGATCCCAGCCAAGGAAGAAGGGTCTTATCTAGCTAAACGATCGGTTATTTTCATAAAAATAATACAATTTATATACTTTTTAATGTTAAACGCTCGTCTTGTCTTGCTCTTCCAATTTTTTTTCATGACAGTTAGGATATGTTGAAAAACTTCCATCTCATGTTCTCCCTCAACTTCAAAATCGTCCTATTTCGCTGTTTTACCTTGTGTTTAGTGTTTGATCTTTTTTGCATGTTAATTTTGCAAAGACTGGGTTGGAACTTCTGCAGTGATGTAGGATGATTTTGTAATGATTTTTGAAGTTGAGGGAGAAAATACGATAGGAGTTTTTCGACATACCCTAACTGTCTTGAGCCAGAATACACAGAGTTCGGGGAGAGCAAGACAAGACGAGCGTTTGAGATTTAAAAAGTATTTAAATTGTATTTTTATAATGAAAATAACCGACCGTTTCGCTAGATAAGACCCTTCTTCCTCAGCTGGGATCGTTTACAACTGCATTTGGGATCGTTTGAAGCCACATTTAAACTGCACCATATCAGTCCATTATATAGAGAAAAATCCTGAAATATTTTTCACTCAAAAAACACAATTTCTTTACAACTGAAGAAAGAAAGACATGAACATCTTGGATGACAAGGGGGTGAGTACATTATCTGTAAATTGCTGTTCTGGAAGTGGACTTCTCCTTTAAAGACAACATATGATTTTTAAAAAAAATAATGTGATTATTAAAAATTGACCTCACGAATGTAAAAAATGACCCTGGAAATCAATTCAAGGGGGTAAATATTGTCCCTTAATTTCTGACCCTGCTGTGGCCCCACATATAGCTATAAATAAATTGCATTTTGAAGAACTTTTGTGATTTAGTCGCTTGAAGAATTTTGTATAGTGAACTAGAATAACTCCTGAGTTTGCTGATAAGACAGAGCGTAATGTTGGAGGCTTGTGTGGTCGCAATCCCTAATGGCTCAGGCGCATTTTAAGTGACTTTTTTTTGGTTTTAGAACGTCATGCCAGTGTTCTTTAACCAGCTTATACAGACATAGCCAATCTCACCATAGAACTCACTAATTTCCTCTTCGTCCAAAACAGACAAATCCCTGCTGGAGGCGTCGTATCTAATATTGTTTTCATTGATGTGCGGTTGCGTAAGTGATGTGAGTGTGTGTCTGTTCCCTATTGCATAAATGTCATTCCCAGAACAATCTGGCAGACCTCTATTCTGAGATGGGCAAAGCCGGTCGACGTGTCACATCCACTGTGGTCAGCATTTGTTGTGGCTGCTTTTAGTTCTGACGTCCTGTCTGATACACTCATTACTGTCAGCATCGCTCGCTCTCTCTCTCTCTCTCTCTCTCTTGTCTCTTGGCAGAACCACCGGGTTGTTTATCCTTCTCAATCAGAGAATCTCCTGAGAAACTTGCGATACCCAAAAACTGCAACCATCAGAAAAATCTCTAGTATTTCATACTCTCTTGAACTGTAGCAAACCTGAAACACCTGCTCTGGATGACATATCTGTTTTCAACAAGTCAGCTCTGGAAAGTCTGCTGCAGGTGTTATTTGGCATCGACAAGCACCTTGCAGTGCCGTATCACAATACAGGTGTCACAATTTTTGGTGAACTTATGTTATGTACTAAAGTGCATAAAGTCCATGAACGTAGTATCAACGTACTAGTAATAGACCAATAAATCTGCAATATTTTGCCTTTATTTTAATTAATTATACATATGCATATAATTACATATATACATATAATTCTATGAAATATTTTTTACCATTTAAAATAAGGTTTTATTTAAATATATTTTAAAATATAATTTATTCCTTTGATCAAAGCTACATTTTCAGCATCATTATTCCAGTCTTATATATATATATATATATATATATATATATATATATATATATACAGTGGGTACGGAAAGTATTCAGACCCCCTTAAATTTTTCACTCTTTGTTATATTGCAGCCATTTGCTAAAATCATTTAAGTTCATTTTTTTCCCTCATTAATGTACACACAGCACCCCATATTGACAGAAAAACATAGAACTGTTGACATTTTTGCAGATTTATTAAAAAAGAAAAACTGAAATATCACATGGTCCTAAGTATTCAGACCCTTTGCTGTGACACTCATATATTTAACTCAGGTGCTGTCCATTTCTTCTGATCATCCTTGAGATGGTTCTACACCTTCATTTGAGTCCAGCTGTGTTTGATTATACTGATTGGACTTGATTAGGAAAGCCACACACCTGTCTATATAAGACCTTACAGCTCACAGTGCATGTCAGAGCAAATGAGAATCATGAGGTCAAAGGAACTGCCTGAAGAGCTCAGAGACAGAATTGTGGCAAGGCACAGATCTGGCCAAGGTTACAAAAAAAATTCTGCTGCACTTAAGGTTCCTAAGAGCACAGTGGCCTCCATAATCCTTGAATGGAAGACGTTTGGGACGACCAGAACCCTTCCTAGAGCTGGCCGTCTGGCCAAACTGAGCTATCGGGGGAGAAGAGCCTTGGTGAGAGAGGTAAAGAAGAACCCAAAGATCACTGTGGCTGAGCTCCAGAGATGCAGTTGGGAGATGGGAGAAAGTTGTAGAAAGTCAACCATCACTGCAGCCCTCCACCAGTCAGGGCTTTATGGCAGAGTGGCCCGACGGAAGCCTCTCCTCAGTGCAAGACACATGAAAAACACCTGAAGGACTCCAAGATGGTGAGAAATAAGATTCTATGGTCTGATGAGACCAAGATAGAACTTTTTGGCCTTAATTCTAAGCGGTATGTGTGGAGAAAACCAGGCACTGCTCATCACCTGTCCAATACAGTCCCAACAGTGAAGCATGGTGGTGGCAGCATCATGCTGTGGGGGTGTTTTTCAGCTGCAGGGACAGGACAACTGGTTGCAATCGAGGGAAAGATGAATGTGGCCAAGTACAAGGATATACTGGACGAAAACCTTCTCCAGAGTGCTCAGGACCTCAGACTGGGCCGAAGGTTAACCTTCCAACAAGACAATGACCTGAGTGGCTTCACAACAACTCTGTGACTGTTCTTGAATGGCCCAGCCAGAGCCCTGACTTAAACCCAATTGAGCATCTCTGGAGAGACCTAAAAATGGCTGTCCACCAACATTTACCATCCAACCTGACAGAACTGGAGAGGATCTGCAAGGAGGAATGGCAGAGGATCCCCAAATCCAGGTTGTTGCATCTTTCCCAAAAAGACTCATGGCTGTATTAGATCAAAAGGGTGCTTCTACTAAATACTGAGCAAAGGGTCTGAATACTTAGGACCATGTGATATTTCAGTTTTTCTTTTTTAATAAATCTGCAAAAATGTCAACAATTCTGTGTTTTTCTGTCAATATGGGGTGCTGTGTGTACATTAATGAGGAAAAAAAATGAACTGAAATGATTTTAGCAAATGCCTGCAATATAACAAAGAGTGAAAAATTTAAGGGGGTCTGAATACTTTCCGTACCCACTGTATATATATATATGAAGAGTTCAGATGCAAAACCAGCTAAAAGCCATCTCGGTCAAAAATGAGAGTGAATGCTCCTGACACATAGTATACGTCCATCAAATACTTTTACTTCAAACTCGCTAAATTCCAGTCTCAGCCCAATCAGAAGTACCAGTACTTACATAGAAACCTATACAAATACGTCAGATGGATTTAGAGGCTTTTGCATCTATACTCTTCATATATATATATATATATAGATAGATAGATAGATAGATAGACAGTATAAAATAAGTGGTAGTTTCACTCAAAAAAAAAGTTAACTGTTAAATGTTTAACCCAACCTTCTTGGTAGTTCTGTTTAACCCAACTATTGTTTAGAATTACTATATGGCTGGCTTAAACTAACCCAGAATAGGTATAGTAAATTAAAAATTAGACACATAATTACTGGAGGCATCAGCAATAATCAGAAGGTGAAAATTTGTAAGCAATTTTGAAAAATGTTTATTTTATTATTTATTCAACTTGTTAATAAGTGTTCATTTGTTAAATATATATTAATAAATGTTAATTTCCAACCAAGAAATATAGTAATTTTTAAGTAATAGTTGAGTTAAACATTTAATTTCACCTAGCACTGAGTTGTTTTTAACCCAGCATTTTTAGTGTTAATACTTGTATATATTTTTATTTTTTTTATACATTACCAGTCAAAAGTTAGATTTTTAATGTTTTTTTTTAAAGTCTCTTCTGCTCACCAAGCCTGCATTTATTTGATCTAAAGCACAGAAAAAAGAGTAACATTTGGAAATATTTTGTACTATGTAAAATAACAGCTTTTTATTTAAATATATGTTAAAATGTAATTTATTTCTATGATCAAAGCTGAATTTTCAGTATCATTACTCCAGTCTTCAGTGTCACATGATCCTTCAGAAATTATTCTAATATGCTGATTTGCTGTTCAAGAAATATTTTAGTTTATTATTATTATTATTATCAATATTTAAAATGGTTGAGTACATTTTTGTCAAGATTCTTTGATGAATAGAAAGATTCAGAGATCAGCATTTATAAAATGCTGAAATATAAAATCAAAAGCTCAGTATAATTTTTTTATGTTTTTGAGAAAGAAATTATAGAAAATAATACTTTTATTGAGCAAGGATGCTTTAAATTGATTAAATTGATGATAAAGACATTTATAATGTTAAAAACGATTTCTATTTCAGATAAATGCTCTGTTCATCAAATAAACCTGAAAAAATTCTGCTCAGTTGTTTTCAACATAATAATGTTTTTGAGCAGCAAATCAGAATATTAGAATGATTCCTAAAGGATCATGTGACTGGAGTAATGATGCTAAAAATTCAGCTTTGAAATCATACTTTTTAAAATATATTCAAATAGAAAACAGTTATTTTAAATAGTAAAAATTTTTCAAACATTCACAGTTTTTGCTGTTTTTTGGATCAAATAAATGCAGGCTTGGTGAGCAAAAGAGACTTCTTTAAAAAACATGTAAAATCTTTTTGTGTATATTTATGCATTTGTATGTAACAATCTTATCCTGCAAAGCCTTAATCAGTTAGAAATTTGCAACCATCAAAAACAAGGCTGAAAATATGAACATATTTTTAGTCACATTTTTACATGGAACGACTGTATCGGCAGAGCTTTTGTTGTGCTTCATGTGTTTCTCAAGTATGAATTCAGTCTTCACATAAGCAAATCTTTCCATAACAGCGTAGATCCCATCGCTGTCTTGTAGCCTCACGAGTGAGGTGCTACGTGTCATCCGTGCCCCGAGGAAAGTGTGTTTGTGTGCGCATGAGAGCGCTTGGGGGTGATTACATCAAATGTTCACCCTGAAGGGTTGGTTGCAGGGATCCGGGGCTTCCTGGGGTATGATAGTTAAAAATATTGTGTAGGGATGCAGTAGTAGAAATGGCTTTTGAGTAGTGTAGTATTGTTTGGCATAGCAACTCGCAGAGTGGGAACCACCTGCCACCGGGTATAACCAATGCCAGCGTCATCCTCGCCTATGAAATCATTCCCCAGCGGATGTTTTTTGCTGAGGTTGTTGTTGTCGAAGTTCCTCGGAGGCATCGCTGCATGCCGTATTACGTCATCGTGAGATTTTGTCTGCTCACCAAGGAGATGGAATGTTTCAAGCAGACGTATCCCAGCATAACACATATTTCTGCTGTTAGAGCTTTTCCTCCTTTCTGCGCACGTCTGGAAACATCGTATAAATCAGCGTCTGCTCGGCATGCGCCAGGTGAAGATGATATGTCATCGTTACACAAAGATGTGGAAAAGATGGGCTGACATAATGAAAGATGAGCTGCTGCGAGAGAGGAAGAGACAGATGAAGAAAGACTCTGCCTGCAGGTGATTCAGGTCAGCGCTCTCGCAGAGGAGCCGCTGCCACGGTTACCATCTCTATGGAAACTAGGAGGTGTTCCGTTGCGTTAGAACTGCCATCCTGATGTTTTTGATGAACCGCTAGCTGCTGAATGCCAGCTCATTGAGTGAGTCTGTGCAGGAGAATGACACACATGCCTCCTTTTCAGTTTTGAGGGAAATACTGCGTCTTCATAAGCTTGGGTGGACAGATAGATCAATATGAAACAGCAATCCATTTTACTTCCTGATGTGATGAATTTCAAGTGAACAAGATACTCATGAAAGGAAAAATGCAGGGTTGTATTGGATTGTGCCTATTGAGAATTAGGAACTGAATTAGAGTTGATTCAACTCACAGCAGTTTTGAATTCATTTTCACTTTGCTAATACAGTACTTCTCTGAAATATACACTACCAGTCAAAAGTTTTTGAACAGTAAGATTTTTGATGTTTTTTTAATAAGTCTCTTTGCTCACCAAGCCTGCATTTATTTGATCCAAAATACAGCAAAAACAGTAATATTGTGAAATGTTTTTACTATTTAAAATAACTGCTTTCTATTTGAATATATTTTAAAATGTAATTTATTCCTGTGATCAAAGCTACATTTTCTGCATCATTACTCCAGTCTTCAGTGTCACATGATACATTAGAAATCATTCTAATATGCTGATTTGCTGTTCAAGAAGCATTTATTATTACTAATATCAATATTTAAAACAGTGTACATTATTTCAGGATTCTTTGGTGAATAGAAAAACCCAAAGATCAGCATTTATGTTAAATTTTGTAACATTATACACTATACCATTCAAAAGCTTAGGGAACAAAAATGATAGAAATTAATACTTTTTATTTATCAAGGATGCTTTAAATTGATCAAAAGTGATGATAAAGACATTTATAATGTTACAAAAGATGTCTATTTCAGATAAATGCTGCTCTTCTGAACTTTCTGTTCATCAAAGTACCTGAAAAAAATTGTATTCAGCTGTTTTCAACAACAATAATAAATGTTTTTTTTTTTTTTTTAAGCAGCAAATCAGCATATTAGAATGATTTCTGAAGACTGGAGTAATGATGCTGAAAATTCAGCTTTGAAATCACATGAATAAATTACATTTTAAAATATATTAAAATACAAAACAGTTATTTTAAATAGTAAATTTATTTTAAAATGTATTTTTTTTGCTGTATTTTGGATCAAATAAATGCAGAAAAAAAACATAAAATATCTTACTGTTCAAAAACTTTTGACTGGTAGTGTATTCAAAATATTTAAAAATAGAAAATGTACCTTTATTAATTGCCAAAATTTTATTGAATATAATCAGTGTTTAATCAAACAATTAATAAGTTTGGTCTGTATAAATGCAATAAATGCAAATAATTTCAAACATATCCAGATATAAGATAATTAATGCTTAAATATTACATACATACAGTATAAAAAAGACAAAAATAATGAATTATAGTTTGCTCACCAAGGCTGCATTTGATTAAAAATGCAGTAAAATCAGTAATAATGTGAAATATTGTTAAAATATATTACAATTGTTTTCTATTTCAATGTATTATAATATAGTGTAATTTATTCCAGGTTTCATAGTCTCATAATCCTATTTCTTCTCATAATCAATGTTGAAAACAGTTCTGCTGATGAATATTTCTATGGAAATTCTTTTGTATCATTATAAAGGTGTTTTGATTGTCATTCTCCAATTTAATGTGTCCTTACTGATTAAAAGTATTAATTTCTTTAAAAAAACGGTTGTGTATATTTGACATATTTCCGAAAACATCACCTTGAGATTGTTTTGTAGCACATCTGTTGTTTTTACATTTGGAGGATATGAGTACTAATGTTCTGTTGGACTTTGCATTAATTTCCTGTTTTCTGACATAAATCAGCCAATGTCTGTTAAAAACTCTGAAAACGGAGGAGTGAATTGGCAAAAATGTGTACAGAAATATTGTGATAAGTAGATTTCCTCTGGTATTTCCTTCCTGCGCGGCAGCTTCATAAAATAGCCACACACTAATCCGAGCCTAAATTAGATTTGAATGTGTATGTCTGCGTGTTCATCCAACCATTATTTGGGCAAGTGCATGCTTGTGTGCGGCTGTTGGTTGAATGAGACTCTATGCTTAGATGGAGACTTAAGATTGTGTGTGTGTTGTGATCTCTGGATGAGCGCTTTGAGCGAGCAGACTTGCTTCTGGCTCTAATCTGATTCTATAAAGTGCTTAGGAGGATCTTTGTTTCCATCTGGTGGTTTTCACTCTGTTACATCACTGCAGCTGGCAGTTTGCGTGTGTATAGAGGGAGGAGCTTCATATTGAATCCTCTGATGTCAAAGACTCGCATAGTAACACACGTGCATTGGACATGCACTGCCCCGGGCCCTGTCTCTCAGCTTGATGCCTCCTACTCTTTTGTGCTTAAATGGGCGACACTCTGGGATGTGAATGAATATGATAATGGACGTTTTGCAATTTATATTGCTGGAGTACTTGTGCAAACTGCATAATTGCGCTGATTGAATGACTGGTGGGTTGCAGTCATCAAAGGAAGGACACAGTGAAGGACATATGAAAAATGTATGAAATATTTCTTAACCATCCAATAGATGACCCCATATTGTGTTCTGTGACTGATGGATTTGGCTCAGCTATGCCTAGATTCACAGAAAATGGAGTGTGATTGATATCAAATCAGAATTCCATCAAAAAATGTAACTTTTTAACACCATGTTTTACCTTTATAAAGCAGATTATTTCAGACTTGCCTTGCCTCTTTAACAAATGAAGTTTATTTTTACCAACATACTTATATTCATATGTAATTAATATATGAAGAGTTTATTTGCAAAAACGTAACATTTTTTATTGTTATCATGTTTTTATTGTTTTATTGTGTTAGCTTTTTTTTTTTTATTTTTACTTAAAATAACTCAACTGCAGTTTGATTGAGATTAATTAGAAATAATGAAATAACATGGTTTTTAGAAATTATTTATTTTATAAAAATATAAACTTTTTAAAAATAACAATAACATGGTTTTAATAAAAAAAATAGATGTTCTACAGTTATACAATTAAATATAATTTAATTATATATTTATATTATTTGGGCAAATTCGATTTAAAACTTTCTGTCGTATTGGTCGTGTTATGTAAATAAAGTGGTTCACACCACTGTAATAAATGAAGTTTATTTTTACCAACATACTTATACTCATATGTGATTGTATTTTTAATTAATTTTATTTAATTTATAAAAATACCAACTTTTTAAAATAATAAATGGTTTTAATTTGAAAAAAAAATTGAAGTTCTACAGTTATACAATTAAATATTATTAAATTAAATTAAAAATAGTTTAATTATGTAATTTTATTTTTTGTGCAAATTCGATTTAAAACTTTCCACTGTATTGGTTGTATTATGTAAATAAAATGACTTGCATCACTATAACAAATAAAGTTTATTTTTACCAACATACTATATACCCATAATATATTTTTCATTAAAAAAATTGATTTGATAAAAATATCAACTTTTTAAAATAATACATGGATTAAATAAAAAAATAGAAGTTCTGCAGTTTTTTTGGTTTAATTATATAATTTTATTATTCATTAAACTTTACATTGTATTGGTTGTATTATGTAAATAAAATGACATTAGTGTAACTCACAAAACTAATTTTTGTCAAGTTTGTGCTGTTAAATAGTTTATATAATTAAAGTTTGAAAGTCAGTGTGATCTTAAAGCAAACATGAAACTAAAATTAGTCTTATTTATGTTTGTCTTCATTTTTTTTGTTTGCATTTTGCATTTTGATTTCTGGTATGTATTTAAACATGACAAGCAGAGCTGAGAACACCACACTCTTATTGGTAGCCATAAACATAATCAGATTAGTCAACGTTTTTTATAAATGAATATGCATCATAGATCAGTGAGATCGTGAAGCTTTGTGACTGGCAGGCTTTTTAACTCTGTAAAAATGTGCAGATCTTTTTGTCAAAGTTTGCCAGAGATTTCATGTGGGCCTGCCAATAGCATAATAGCTATTTAGGTATTGTTTTAACAATCTAACATTTCAGTTCTGGCTCTATTCCGGTTATGAAACTGGGAAATACGTCACACTACAGTTAAAATGATCTGCGAATGGCGTTTCGTGTCGATGTTGAGGAAGTGTGGGGTGGATACTGACCAAGCTTCTAATAGCTCTATTGTTTGTGTTTGTGTTTCAGATCAACTTGAGGCTCATCTTGGTGAGTGGAAAAACAAAAGAGTTCCTGTTCTCGCCAAACGACTCCGCGGCCGACATCGCGAAGCATGTGTATGACAACTGGCCAATGGGTGCGTGATGACTCGCATCTTCAAACACACACAATTTTTTGAGTGCATCCCATCAGTAGACCGAAACCGTTGGCTCGTGTGAAGGATTTTCAGGCTATTGTTTCCTGGCGTCGAGTAGATTCCTCTTTACAACCTTTTTCTGTGTTCAGATAATCTGCACCGCAGACAAATCTGAGTCTGACCGAGTGGTAATCCTGCGCAGAGCTAGATTCCACTCACTGTACGCTGACCTAAAGTCAATGACAGTACAGAAGGGTAAAAACAGAGCGTCTGAGTTTTTGTTTATACATCTGTCTGGCCGTCTCTCCGCATGTGTCTGAGGTCTGTGAGGTGGGTTTGCATTCAGATATTCCACAGATATTGTTCTAGCTGAATCTGTAAGTTGTTATACACAGTCTGATTTTTAGGGAAGAGCAGATGGTAGCCAGACTCATCTTTCATCTGTTTCTGCACTGTGCCTTGGCAGCCCGTCTGAAATGACACAGGCTCAAGTTTAGCATTTTTCCATCTTATTGACCTCTCAAACATACTGTGGTGGTTCCATGGTGCAGTGATGGAAATACCATGGTATTTTGATATATGAGCCATTCTACAGAATTGGTCCAAGAGTTGAAAACATCTTGAAAAAAAATCTTGTATGTATGCAAATTGTATCATTTCAGAGGTACACATTTCTGTATCTGCATCATTTCTGTATTACAGTATTTGTGCTGTTAATTCTCATATTGTATTTTCATATATATATATATATATATATATATATATATATATATATATTACTATTTTATTAAAATGTTTTCTGAGGTAAATCAATAACAATTACATTTTTAACAATATTTCAATTGTGATTATGAGATTTGTTGTATTTTGAATCCAGTTTTTCTTTGTAAAAGGCAATACTGATTTCAAGGTTAAGGATTTAATAGTTTGAATATAGATTAAACCAAAAAAATATCATAACACCTTAGCTGAAAACAAAAAACAACAGTAAAAAATACAACAATTACTTCAATATCATTTTCATAAGTTGAAATTTAGGGGTTAGGGTTCGGGACGGCCACCTCCCTGTTGAAAGTACCCAATAAATGATGATTTTATATATATTAAGCTTAATAATATTTTAAATATTATTGTGGGTTGAAGGATCTTAGTAAATGTCTAAACTTTTAATACTTTTATTTTTAATTTTTAAATGTGTTTTTTGGTTGCGGGACAGCAATTTGCACCAATTCCGTAAAGTGGCCCATATACACTATCATTTAAAAGTTTGGGGTCAGTAAGATTTTTAAAATGTTTTTGAAAATCTCTTTAAAGGGTGCATTTATTTGATCACAAATACAACAAATTGCAAAGTATTATTACACATAAAACAGCTATTATTTTGAAGTATTTAACATTTTTCAGCAGCCATTACTTTAATCTTTAGCGTCTTATGATCCTTCAGAAATCATTCTAATATGCTGATGTGGTGCTCAGGAATAATTTAGCATTGGAAAACCTGTCAGGGGAAAATGTGGAAAATGTGGTACGTATTTTTCAGGATTCTTTTGTGAATAGAAAGATATTTATTTAGTCTTCAGTGTCACTTTTGATCATTTTGATGCATCATTGCTGAATAAAAAAGTACATTTCTTTCTTTCCAAAATTTGTATTGAACTCGCTGACCAGCTAAATCTTCTTTAACCAGTCTGAGACCAGCAAACCAGATTAGGCTATTCAAATTGATACTGTTTTTGTTACTGTCTCTTATCCTAATTTGTCCTCT
This sequence comes from Labeo rohita, assembly GCF_022985175.1. Lineage (NCBI taxonomy): Eukaryota > Metazoa > Chordata > Actinopteri > Cypriniformes > Cyprinidae > Labeo > Labeo rohita. Next base: position 1,669,408 of record NC_066878.1, on the reverse strand, counting down.
AAAGAAATTCAGGGTTTATTTAAGTTGAAGTTTATTTTAATTGTATTTAATTTTCTTGCTTTGAATATCACTTATGAAAGTCATCAGTCTTTAATTATCTCAAAAAGAATATTGATGAAAAAAAAAGGAAAAAGAAAAGCCTTCTTTGTTGTACAGTTCGTAAACTCCATCGGGGTGGTCTGGGATTAAATCAGAGTTTTATTCATAGCAGACGAGCACAGCGGAGCTCGACCTCATGAGGACACAGAATGACCCTCACTTGAGTCTTGTGACTGACTGAGTCAAGAATGAGAAAGAGACGGGTGGCTCGTATGAATAAATGAATGAAGAGAGAGAAGAGAGAGAAAAGAGGGAAAAACTAAAGAAGCAGTAACATGGAAAAGTGCAGACTTGTAAAAAAGTGTGTTTCTAGGGGACAGCTCACCTAAAAAGAAAAATACTGTCATTTCCTTACCCTCATGTCGTTCCTAACTTGTGTATGACAGGATTTGGAAAGTTCTTCTTCTGTGTTTCTCTTATGAATGATGCTGTAATCACAAAATTTGTATATTTCATGTACAACACAAACATGAATTACTCTAATTTCCTCTGTCTTCAACAGATTGGGAAGAGGAGCAAGTGAGCAGTCCGAACATCCTGCGCCTAATCTACCAAGGTCGATTCCTACACGGCAATGTGACGCTAGGAGGTGAGCCGCCCTCCCACACTCCTCATTACCATTATTAATATCTCAACACACATGCTTAGTTTCTGTTGATTATTTATTAAATCATTCCTCTCAGTCCAGAGTCATGAGCCAAGAACTTGCTTGGCTTTTTTTCCCTGCCAGGTGAATCCGCTATATCCCAGTGGACCGTTACGACAGCACGAATATTTATTTTGGCTTTGTTGAGTTTTATTTCGGGCCAGGGTGCAGTGCGGTTCAGTTCCATCATTGTTCAGCTGATTATAAGGACATCCAAAAATTCAGCTCCCAGTCCCAGTACACCTAAATGTTACTATTCTCAAGTCATGAATAAGGTTCACAGACTTAAAATATTCCCAGAATGCGGCAGCGAGTTTTTCATAGAGCTTTGAAGGGAAAGGAGCAGTCTATGAATTTAGGAAAGCACTGGCCGGCAGACCTGTCATCAGGGAGAGAATACAGGGAGGAGAGGAAATTCTTTGGGCGTGAACGGGAAGCATTTTTTTTTTGTTTGGCCATCCCTCAAGCAACAATAAAAGATTGAGTGGCTTTGTAAATGCGTGTATAAGAAAATATATGAATATATATCTATATTTTGGTCTGTCTCTGTCTGTCTTTCTCCTATTTGTTACACAAATAAATCCTAGGTAAGTCCTAGATTCCTAGGCCTTTATATGTGACCTGTGAAAAGCTTAAAGGCATAGTTCATCCAAAAATGAAAAATCTGTGATAATTACTCAGCCTCATGTCGTTCTAAACTGCAAGATCTTCGTTCATCTTCAGAACACAAGATGTTTTTGATGAAATCCAAGAGCTTTCTGACCCTGCATGGACAGCAATGCAACTACTATATTCAAGGCCCACAGAGGTTGTAAGGACATCGTTAAAGAGCAGGTCATATGGGTTTTCAAAAAAAAAATTTTTGCTTTCTTCAATGTAAACAGTCTGCAAAATTGTTATTTAAAAAAGTGCATGATAAAGATATCGTCTCTCAAAAGAAAGAGTCGATTCAGAGCCACCTTAACGAGTCATCATATTTTTGAGTCTTCTGCCTGTTAACGATCTACGTCACTCTGTAACACATTAGCATAATCCCCGCCTGCCCACAAAATACGACCAGTCTGACCTGCCCCCAAACACTTCCGGGAGTTAGTGTGTTGACATCATGTTGAGAAGATGATGAGTTCTGCACTGTCATAGCAAGTTTGTTTTGTTTTCATTGCCGAAAGATGATGTAGTGAAGAATCTGTGGTTAAAATTTTTTTTCCCCTACGATAGCACAGAAATACAGTTCGTACCACATACAAAGTTTAAACTTACCACTGAGAAACGTCCTGATTAAGTCGTGGTTGCGATGGAGTTTTTGGTAGAACGACTGCATCGGTATCATCCTCGGGCTCGAAGTGATAAGGTAATATCGATGCCATTTTTTTAAACCTTATAGCATCTTAGTGTACAAGTAACCCTCCGGAGCTAAAAATTAATAATTGTTAAGGGTAGGGTTGGGTATCGAAAATCAATTCTGATTCCTGAATCGGATACTTAAGGTCAGGAATCGGATACTTCTTGTAAAAAAAATGCCAGGACCTTGCTTGCTAATCTGCGCATAGCGCTCCTAAGTATGGCTACACTTGCGATCAGAAGTCGAAAAAACAAAGTAGCCTATAATATTTGTGATAAGCTAAACATGTTACAATAGATGTGTCACCACCAATATGACAAAGAATTTTAATTTACCAGATCGTCAAAGATCACAAACACGATTCAAATACCAAAGTGATTTTGTTCCTAAATTACAATGATTCATCTGTTTGATTCCTCAGCCTTTCTTCCGTGCAGCGTACGACCAGTGTTTGTGCTGCTGCTGACCTAAAGAGAAACACTGTCATGTATATGAATGTAACAGTTTCACAGTCTTTTCAACCACACTGTTCATTATTTCTGTTACAAACATTCAAATCAAGTACTGGGATGTTCATAATGTTCATAATCTGGATATAAACTCTGATATGTACGGCAGAGATCAAAATTAAGAGTAAATTATTGTTTTGAAAGTTAATTTGGCAGTCCAAATAATGTTAAAGATTTATTGATTACATTGTTATGCCAGTAGATGGCGACAGGGGGCTGTTGATAATGTATTTGTCTTTGATCATTCATTCAAAAATACTGATTCAGTGAGCCAAGTAAATCTTGAGTGAATCACTGAATCATTTACTTATAAATTAGGCCTACATGTGATTTTGTTTAGTTGTCTAATGTTTTTTTTTTTAAATTCAGAATGTTAAGAGAATCACAACTTCCATTTTAAAAAACAACAACAACAACCCAAATAATCCAGAATCATGCAGGTCTATTTTGTAAACAGCTCTAAAGTGAATCTTGTTTTTATGTAGCCTGTTGATGGTTTTTGTTCATGGTATTCAGCTGCAACTAAATGTTTAGCAAACAAAGGAAACAGAATAAATATGCTTGATATAATCTTTTATTCGCATTGGAATCGAAACTGGGAATTGAAAAGCAGAATCGGAATCGGAATCATTGTATACGGAAAGATAGGGCTGTGCGACATGGGCAAAAAAATTATCACGATTTATCACGGAAAGACCAATCACAATAGACTTGGCCAGCTGACCAATCAGAGCAGAGTAGGCTTATAGAAGGGAGGGGTTTACAGAGCTTGAGCTCAGAACTGCTTCGAACGAATTGTTTCAAATCATTGAGAAATGACTCTAATATTAAATGTATATTCTGAGAAAATTACAATGTTTTCTGACCTTAGATGCTTTTAAAACGGTCGTAGGAGACAATATTAGGACACTTTAAAATACCATATGACCTGCTCTTAATAGTCAATGTGACGTCACGTCAGTGGTTCAACTCTAATTTTATGAAGCCACGAGAGTAATCTTTGTGCACAAAGAAAACAAAAACGCAGACTTTGTCAGCATGTGGAAGAGAAGAAAAATTGTTGAATAAAGTTATCTTTGTTTTCCTTGCACAGAAAAGGTTGAACCACTGATGTCACATGGATTATTTTAACAATGTCCTTACTACCTTTTTGGGCCTTGAACGTGTCAGTTGCATAGCTGTCTATGCAGGGTCAGAAAGGAGGAGTCCTTTTCTGGAGTCCGAAATGGGGACTCCAACACAGTATTAGGATATCTTTAAAATACCATATGACCTGCTTTTTAAAATAGTCCATGTCAACCGTAGTTTTATGAAGCTACAAGAGTAATTTTTGTGCGCAAAGAAAACAAAAATGCAGACTACTTCATCAGCAGCATGTGGAAGAGATAAAATTGTTGATGAAAGTTGTTATTTTTGTTTTCTTTGCATAAAAATGATTCTTTTAGCTTCTTAAAATTACAGTTGAACCATGGACTATTTTACTGATTTCCTTACTACCTTTCTCGGCCTTGAATGTGTGAGTTGCATTGCTGTCTATGCAGGGTCAGAAAGATTTTAGATTCCATCAAAAATATCTTAATTTGTTTTCCGAAGATGAACGAAGGGTCTTACGGGTTTGGAACGACTTGAGGGTGAGTAATTAATGACAGAATTTTCACTCTTGGATGAACTATTCCTTTAAATATGATATTCTTCATTCATAACAAGGGTTTTTGTCAGTACATTTTGTCAAACTTTTCCCAAGGCTGAATAACTATGAGTAAGTGAAACCTCACAACCAGCTCCAATTCCTGAACTGTTCGACCAATGACGTGATGGAGGAGCGCAGACAGGGTTTGCCAAAAAAGTGTCACTTTGATAGTACACGCTGACACTTACTTGATTCAAGACAACTAAGGCATGGAGACCGAGTGTGTCTGTAGGGCAGAAGGCAGCGGCAGTGACAGCTCTCAATAAGGGACAAGCTTAAATGGCACACACTCATCTAGGGGCTTTACATGTTATCCTGGTCCGCTGTCCTATGACTTCATCCCCTTGAAAAGTGACTTTGGTGTCATCTCTAGTGTCCATTCAGTCCAACACTCTTTTTTTTGTCTCGTGTCTTGCAGCTTTAAAACTGCCTCTTGGAAAAACCACAGTGATGCATTTAGTTGCCAGAGAGACGCTGCCCGAGCCAAATTCCCAAGGTAACCATTCTGCCCTCTCTCTTTTCTGTCCACTCCTCCTTCACTTTTTCACACGCTCCCTGCCTCACTGCAGCCTTCACTTTGTTTAAAAATGTTCAGTTTATATGTAGATCATTCTCGCCCTCCGGGAATATTTCAGTTTTCAGAATTTTAAAAATATTGTTTAATTAACCAAAATATGAAATACCTGATCACATGACAGTTTTTGGCAAAAGAAAAAAAAAATAGAAAGGTAAATTTAATGCTTGCTGAGATTATTCTGATATATTAGCAGAAGTTGGGTTTTAGTTTTTTATGAGGTTAAAATGTTTTTATTCAAATGCTAAACTGAAGGCTTTATTTCATAAAAATTTAGAGATGCACAGTTGATTTATAATTTCAGCATAGAAAAAATAATGTATGTATACTATATATTTGTAGTTATTAATTTAAGTATGAGAGACACACTGGTTACTGTTAGACAGTTACTGGTTTCTAATTTTCAGGTAAAATCTGTGTTGATAATAATGAGCATTATATAAATAAAGCATTCTTAAAATGAATTTTTATTGTTGTTAGTATTATTATTTTTATTTTATTTAAGGATTACCCATATATAAACCTTACTTTTACACAGTCCTTAGTTAAAATAATATTTCAGTGTAAAAAAAAATCATAAATAAAATAACAGAGTAAACCACACATAAAATAAAATAAAATAAAATAAAAAAATGACTATACAATTACAATACAAAGTCTGGGATTGCCACTTAGAAGATGCATTAAATATATAAATATATATCCTTTTGTGTATGAGATAATATTTTTAGTTCTATTTGAGTTTCTATTTTAAATAAAATGTCTTATTATTATTATTATTGTTGTTATTATTATTATAATTATTGTTGTTGTTGTTATTATTATTATTATTATATTTTTTAGTTTTATTTAAGGGTTACCCATATATAAAACTTACGTTTACAAAGTCATTAGTTAAAATAATATTTCAGTGTAAAATAAAATATACATAAATGAAATAACAGAGTAAACCACACATAAAATAAAATAATAAAATGTATGTATTCTGAAGCACTTCTACTATTATTATTATTACAACTATTATTTTAATATTTTTTATTTTATTTAAGGGTTACCCACATATAAACTTTACTTTTACACAGTCCTTAGTTGAAATAATATTTCAGTGTAAAATAAAATAAAATAAAATAAAATATACATAAATTAAATGAAGTAAACCACACATAATAAATAAATAAAATAAAATAAGAAGTCTGGGATTACCAGTTATAAGATGCTTTAAATATATTTATAATATATTTACAATATATTTTGCGTTTTAAACCTTTTGTGTATAAGATAATATTCTCAGTTCTGCTTGAGTTTCTATTTTAAATGAAATGACTTTTATATCATCATTTATGTATACTGAAGCACTTTGTGCTTTGACAGAATCTTTGCTAGGTCCTGCTGTCTTACTAGCCATGGCTCTGTTCCAAACCCTAGTGAGCCTCCATGCTGTGTGCTGCCTACATGGGTAGCTGCCTTTTAATTCTGTAGTACTCTAATAAGCGTAAAAATAGACATAGTTATGACAAACATAATTATGTCAACTATCTCTTCAAGAACAAAACTTCTGTGATGCCTTAAAATGCTGTCTAGATAGGCAGTAGGTTTTGAAACAGAACCGTTGTTTGTTTAGCGCAGTCGTATTAAGCTTCTGTGTTTTTGTTACAGGTCAAAGGAACCGGGAAAAGACTGGAGAGAGCAACTGTTGTGTGATCCTGTAAATACATCCCATCATCCCTCAGAACGAGTGTGTCCCGTCACCCTTCGCCCATGCTGCTTAAACAAAACTAATCACATCTGACTCCCACAAGCACCTGACCAGAACAAGAGCTTCACCTGGAAAGGAAAAAAAGATCACCCGAGACACGGATCAGAGAACATTTCGGCTTCGCACAGCCCATATTTAAGCCAAAAGATGTGAAAAAATCAGATAATAAAATGCGCCCCACCTTCACACACACACATTTCCACCCTTTCTAACACCTTCGCGTGCATCCATGAGACCTGTAACTCATTCAAAAACACACACACACACACACACACACACTCCTCCCCTTCTGCCAGTTTGCACACGGAGGAGGCCCTCGTTTCTCTGTTTTTTATTGCACATAGTAATTGAATGATTCAGTGAGGAAAAAGAGACTTGTTCGCCTCAGCCGAGGTGATTCTTCCTCTCAGGAGGGAGAAGTGTGAGGGGGGAAATTAATTTACACAGGGTCTGACGAACTTTTCACATCTATCGACGCGCCACACGCTCACCCGGCTCGGCTCGGATCTGGCGCGGAGGCGGAAAGGCACGCCGTCACCTACGTCTGAAAGAATAGCACACGCTTCACCGACGGATTAAACCTAAGCTACAGTCGCCCTCCCGGACTGTTCTCGACAAATGCTAACCGCCACACAGTCTGTTGATTTCAGCGCAGGAGAACAAGTATTGATGTGCCTGATGAACGTAGAAATGTACGTTTCCATGCGTTTAAATGCCCCATTCTGGTTTTGGAGGTCCAGTTCCTGTACGGCGGTGTGTTTCAAGCACAGTCGGGACTTTGCGGGAAGGCCGATCTCCAGAAGTTGGTTCGATTCACTCGTGGAAAGTCTGAAATATGCGTAACGAGTACCAGTAACATTTGCGACTGTGTTTTGACAGTCAACCAGTGTTGCGTCTGCCCTCTTTAGATAGATCTGAGCTGCTCTCTTTCAGGAAGGGTAATGAGATTTATCCCTTTATTTTCTAAGTGTAGTGGTGTAAATTAATGCTTGCGTTTGGAGCCAGAAGAGAACTATGGAATGAAGTTTGGCTTGGTTTCTATTTCCCCTTCCTTGTTAGATATAAAATTTGTTTGCACAACAGAAACATGAGCGGTTTCGTTTCTAAATCTGTGTAATTTTTTTTCTTTTTCCCCTGCTCCCTTTTTAATATTTTTCCAAATGGGAATTGTATTCGAAGGTTACATATGTGTAGAGTATATTTAATATGAATCTTATAGAGAACATAACTATAGATTGTTGATATATATTGGTGTCTAGTGTATGATAGTCTAAAAACAGTTAGCACATTAGCATTTGGAGCAGTGAGACGCTGACGATTTCATGTACTTTAACAGCAGCAAATCCCTCTCTAATGGCTGAAGAAATTACTGTTTCCTTCTTTTTCAAATGTTTATAATTTGATACGTTTTTCTTCCTTTTTCTTTTTATGTGGTCTTTGCTTTCTGCTTTTTAACACCGCACTAGGTCTGAAAAATATTGGTCCTTATCAGGGTTGAAATCTGTACAGAGCTGAAGTTTTTAAAAAGATAATTGTAAATAAACTAATGCTTCTCATTCTCTAAACTACAAATGGAAATACATCTATAAACTGAATAAAGAATCCAGAATATTGAAGTGAAATGCTTGCTGCTTGCTGTGTTCACCATCAGATTGTTTATAGTGAGTTTCAGAGGGCGGGAAAATTACATAACGTGTTGTAATCCCGTCTGTGTTTGGATTTTAGCACTATTCTATATTTATATTAGAGTATTTGATATTTATATTCTTACTTATTACGACACCTGAGAAAACACACACACGTTTGTTTTTGTGAATTGTGGGGACTTTCCATAGACTTCTATAGATTTTATACTGACCAAACGATATTGTCTATCCCCTAACCCAACCCTAAACCTAGCCCTCACAGAAAACATGTTTGCATAGTTACACTTTCAGATAAACATCATTTACTATTTTTAATAATTTAGGCCGGTCCCCACAATGTCAAAAATTTAGGCCGGTCCCCACAATGTCAAAAATTTCAGGTTTTACTATCCTTGTGGGGACATTTGGTCCCCACAATGTAGCAAAAACAAGTACACACACAAGTATGTATATAATGTGTATTAAATCAGTATATTTCATTTCACAGTGTTAACGTTTTACTGTATTTTTCGTAAATTCAGCATATAAATAATATGCAGCTTAGGTGAACATTAGACACTTATTTAAAAAGCATTTAAATAGTGTACTTACTCCTAAAAGGTGTTTAAAATGACTTAACTACTAGTCACCAATGTTACTTTACAAAAACTCCGTTGTCATGGACATCAAATACTAATCTATTTGTGATCTTTTCGCGCCATCGTGTGGGTACAATGATAATTACACACAACTCCTATTTACACAAAACCTTTTTTGTATTGTGTTATATTTATTTGTTAGTATTTAGTATTGTTGATATTGTTTATTTTAATTTTGTGCATAAATTAATTAAAATACGAAAAAATGAAAATACATGTAAATGATGATCTTACACGTTTAACCGCCAAACAACACCTAGTGGAAAGCAAGTTTTGATCTCATTTGAAACACAGTTTTTAAGGACTTGATTTTAATTTAATTTCAGAAAAAATACTAGACGAACGATTTCTAGTAATATAAAACATGGATTTGATAATATATTTAAATTGCTAACAATAAACCAAGGTAACCATGGGAACCTCAAAAGCACACCTCACGGCCTTCGACGCTAAGCAACTTCCTGTATGTATTTCTCAAACCACACGCGGTAAGTTTTTTTTCCTCATCACTTTATATGATTTTATTAATATAAAGTGGGCCATTTTTTGAAATGTACCAGTTTGATAAGATTTCGCTCATTCTTTCAGCGAAACAAGACACCAAATGTATTTAATTTAGTAGAAACAAAACAAATGAAAAGACTACCCAAAACCAAATAAACATAGGCTAGTAACATCATAACAAAACAAAAAATAAAAAGCATACGGTCGTAGTGCATACTGGAAAAATAACAAAAATTACAATAATAATATTGTTTAATTATGGTCATTTTAAAGCTTTCCTAAATGTTAATCAGTGGTGCACATGAGAGGATTTATGGTTTATTTCTAATTAAACACCACCCAAAACCAAATAAACATAATAACATCATATTAATAGCAATCTAAACAAAACAGAAAAGTAAATGCCTACAATGGTAGTGCATATTGGAAAATACACCAAAATAATAAAAAAATGTTTAACTACTGTCATTTTAAAGCTTCTCTTAATATTAGTCAGTGCTGGACATGGGGTGGATTATGATTTATTTTTTTATTAAAATGTATAATAGGCTATAAATTGTAGATTTCCCTGGCAGTGTGACAAGAATTTTTGAACATTTTGAACAGAAATATTAAATGTAGTCTTTTAGGTGTTAGAAATGTGTGTGTGTGTGTATATATGTATATGTATATGTATATGTATATGTATATGTATATGTATATATATATATATATATATATATATATATATATATATATATATGCATTTATATACAGAAAAAATGCTATATTGTGAAATATTATTACAATGTAAAATAACATTCTTCTATTTTAATGTACATTTAAAATCAAATTTATTTCTGTGATCAAAGACGAATTTTTCACCATCATTACTCCAATATTCAGTGTCACATGATCCTTCAGAAATCATTCTAATATACGGAGTTATTATCAGTGATGGAAACAGTTGTGTTGCTTAATATTTTTTTGGAACCTTTCAGGATTGTTACACTATTGCACTACTATTCAAAAGTTTGTGGTCAGTACAGTTTTATTCTTTCTTTTTTGAAATAAATTAATACTTTTATTCACCAAGGATGTGTTAAATTAATAAAAAAAAATGATAGCATAGATTTACATTGTTAGAAAAGATTTATATTTTGAATAAATGTTGTTCTTTTTAACTTGTTATGCCTCAAAGAATCTTTAAAAAAAGATTTTCTTTCCTCAAAAACATATTTGGCAGCACAACTGTTTCCAACATTGGTAATTCTAATAATAAATCAGCATATTAGAATGATTTCTGAAAGGTCATGTGACAATTAAGACTGGAGTAACAGCTGATGAAAATTCAGCTTTGCATAACAGGGATAAATTATATTTTAAAGTGTATTAAAATTAAAAAACATTATTTTATATTGTACTAACATTTTGCAGTATTACTGTTTTATCTGTATTTTTGATCAAATAAATGCAGTCTTTACAGTCTCAAACTTTTGAATGGTAGTGTATATGAAGAGTTCAGATGCAAAACCTCTAAGTACATCTGATGTTTTTCTTTATAATTATTTTTTTCTTTCTGGCTAATATGTATAGGTTTCTATGTAAGTACTGGTACTGCTAAATAGTTGAGACTGGGATTTAGCACATTTGAAATGTTAAAGTATTTGATGAGCATATACTATTTGTGGAAAGCATTCATTTAGTATCAATGTCTCATTTTTGACCAAGATGGCTTTTAGAGGCTTTTGCATTGAAACTCTCCATATATAACAGAAATATTTAATATTGTCTTTTAAACGTTGAGGCAAAAAAACAACTTTCATGCATAATAATTATTTAAAAAAATAGTATATATATATATTCCATTCTTCAGAGCATTTTTAAATTACCACTGAGGTCTAATCATCCACTGTAATTTACTGTGTTGCCTATTCAGCTAGTCATTGAGTAATAAAATGGCCTTACACATTTTTTTATAATACATATTATTATTATTATTATTATACAAAAGAAAATGACAATGTTTTTAACAAGTATTGTAAATGCATAACAACAGCACATAACCGCATGACAATAACATGTCAGTTTCTTGTAACAAGGTGCATAAGAACATCTAACAGGCAGATCATCTCATTTAGAAATAGTTAATGACCCACTGATGATCTTGTTTCTGTGGACACACCATTTGATAAAGAATTGTCTGATTTCTTTGATCCTGATGCAGTAGATGAAGGGGTTCACTACAGGTGGAAGCAAACTGTAAAACATGACCATGGCGATCTTCACACTGCTGTTCAACTGAGCGTTTGGGATGTTAGAAGTGGTGTAAACCACAAAACGTGGCACATAATAGATAGTAATGATAGTCAGCTGTGTGGCACAGGTAGAAAAGGCTTTCACTCGGCCCTGTGCATTTGCTATGCGAAGCACAGACACTAGAATACTTAAATAGGAAAATATGATAAAAGACAATGGCACGAGAAGCACAAACATTGCTACAGCATATCCAATGAGATTTGCGATGGTGGCATCAGCACAGGCCAGCTGGTTCATAGACAGAGAATCACAGAAGCAATTAAGTATCAGGTTTGGCCCACAGAATGGCAGTTTCACTGTTTGCATTAAGCTAATGGTTGGAGCAATCATTGCTGTAACCCAGGAAAACACTATTAGAAGTCTCATAGTGCGGTTAGTCATTAAAACAGAGTATCTTAGCGGGTAACAGATCGCCAAGTAGCGATCGAGTGCCATGATCATCATTATAAGAGAGTTCAGGGTACCGAAATAGTGAATCAGCTGCCTTTGAAACAGACAAATGTAGAAGCCAATGTAACCGTCATTAAACCAATAACGAGAAATGACTTTTGGCAGAGCGACTGTGCAGAAACCAATATCAGACAAGGACAAACTCAGCATGATAATGTACATGGGCTTATGAAGGCTGCGTTCAATCACAAACAGGACTACAATGAGAGAGTTTCCAGTGATTACAGCGATGTAGATGATGAACAAAAGCGCTCCTATCAGGCTGTAGTGCTTGGGCTGGAGTCCGGGGAAACCCATGATGAAAAACTCAGTGACAGCAGAAGCCGTGGTTTCGTTTGCCTGTAACATACTGAAACATAAAGTGAACATCTGTTTACAAAAGAACCAACTGTTACACTGACATTAAAGCTATACATTTTATAAATTATTAATGTGAATAAATTATACAAAATATGAATCGCCTGTTGACACTGAATCAAAATGTGTTTGCTATTGCAAAAATCTAGATGTTATTTTGGCTTGCATTTTAGAGAATTACCTTGATTATTCCTCTGATAAGTTATGTGACATCTGCTAAGGTGTATTCCTGTGTCAGTGTGTCACGTCTCTCAGTGTTCAGTGTTGGTGTCACTGTGTCATTATTTTATAGCTGTAGAATCAGTGTTAAAGCCTGTAGGGTCCAACACGTCAGAGGATCGTGTTTTGAATCATTTGGTGTTGTGAAACTGCGCTGGCCTTTGGGGTTTGAGAAATGTGTTTTGCCAGAAGATAACTATGGAATGAAGTTTGCCGTGGTTCCTCTGCCATGTTATGTATTAGATTTTTTTGCACAAGACAGAAACATGAGCTAAATCATTTCTAAATCTGTATTATGGTTTTGTCTCAAGCGTAATTCTTAAATCATGTGGTGTATTTTAAAACCATATATACAGTACATAGTAATTTGCAAAAGTCACAGTAAGAAACTTTACTATTAGTCATCAATATTTGGTTCTTTCTTACACTTTATTAATAAAATAATCACTATAGACAGCAAATAGCTCCTTTAAGCCATGAATATGTCTCAGTGAGTCTTATTGTGAGCTTTTTGCACCACCTAGTGGGTACAGTGATGTACAATGTAATTTCTGTCAAATCTCTTGACTTGACACATAGAATAAAATAAGAAATATACACTACCAGTCCAAAGTTTTTGAAAAGTAAGATTTTTAATGTTGTTGTTTTTTTTATATAAATTCCTCTTCTGCTCACCAAGCCTGCATTTATTTGACCCAAAATACAGCAAAAGCAGTAATATTGTGAAATATGTTTTACTATTTAAAATAACTGCTTTCTATTTTAATATTTTTTAAAATGTAATTTATTCCTGTGATCAAAGCTAAATTTTCAGCATCATTACTCCAGTCTTCAGTGTCACATGATCCTTCAGAAATCATTGTAATATGCTAATTTGCATTTTTTTTGTTATCAATATTTCAAACAGTTGAGTACGTTTTTTAGGATTCTTTGATAAATAGAAAGATCCAAAGATCGGCGTTTATCTGAAATAAAAAAAGCTTTCGTAATATTATACACTATAACATTCAAAAGCGTTCTGTTTTAGATAAATGCAGTTCTTCTGAACTTTCTATTCGTAAAAGAGACCTGAAAAAATTATACTCTGCTGTATTCAACATAATAATAATAACAATAATAATACATGTTTTTGAGCAGAAAATCTGAATATAAGAATCATTTCTGAAGGATCATGTGACTGGAGTAATGATGCTAAAAATTCAGCTTTGAAATCACAGGAATAAATTACGTTTTAAAATATACTCAAACAGAAAACAGTTATTTTAAGTAGTAAAATTATTTCAAAATTGTGCTGTTTTGCAGACAGAGCAGAAGAGACTTTGTTAAAAAATATTAAAAATCTTTCTGTTCAAAAACTTTTGACTGCTAGTGTATATTATGTTTATTTATTTAACAGGCTGCTGTTAACATTATGTATTATATTTGTAGGCAAATGTCTTCTGTAAGCATCCACAAATATGTTTTGGACTGGAGGATTCTGCTTTTTGAGCCACCAATCATCCTGTAGTGACAAACTATAGTGTTCTGGCTGAAATCATGGGAACCTGACAAGCACACACGGCAAGGCCTTCACACAACGCAGCTGCTGCCAAGTGTTTCTTAAACTACACACGGTAAGAATCAACCATTTTCATGGTCATGTACATCAGTTGATAACATAATTGTTATGTAGTGAGCCATTTTTTTAAGTTACCAGTTTGATGAGGTGATTGTTGACCAAAGAGTGAGTAAATAATCACATAATTTTAAGTGGCATATACTTTTTATCTCTGAGAAATAGTAATGAAAACAGGCTAAAAGTTCTGTTACTAGAACATTAGATGCATAAATAAAGTAATAACAAATATTATTAATAGTGATCTAATGAAACAAACAAACAAAAAAGTCATAGTGAATGCTGGGCAATTTACACAAACTGTCCCTGTTATTAAAATAATAACAAATATTGTTTAATTCAAGCTGTTCTGAATATAAATCAAGAGTTGGTACTTTTGTTGCTGATCTGTGATTTATTTAGAATTGAAACCTGAAGCCATAATATTTCTAAAAAATCTTATATATATGTATATATTTTACATAGAGTATAGAATGTCAAACAACAGGGCATGACATTAAATATTTTTGAAGATGCACTCAGTCTACTTCTGTATATTGGTTTGGATAAATGGCCTTTTACAGTTATATAAAAAACTATATGTATGTATGTAAAAACAAATGTCATCATTATTTATATTAATGTAAAAGGCCATTAAAACAGCACATAATAACATACATGAGTTTCATAAAATGAGATATGTATATCATTTCATTTTGCAGTAGGTAACTTTTTGACTTTTAGACTACTGTTTATGACAGACCATTTGATAAAGAACTGTCTGATTTCTTTGATCCTGATGCAGTAGATGAAGGGGTTCATTACAGGTGGAAGCAGACTGTAGAACATGACCAGGGCGATCCTTATACTGCTGTTCATCTGAGCATTTGGGATGCTAGTGCTGGAGTAAACCACAAAACGGGGCACGTAATAGATAGTAATGATAGTCAGCTGTGTGGCACAGGTAGAAAAGGCTTTCATTCGGCCCTGCGCATTTGCTATGTGAAGCACAGACACCAGGATACTTAAATAGGAAAAGATGATGAAAGAGAATGGAGCGAGAAGCACAAACATCGCTACAGCATATGCATTGAGACTTGTGAGGGTGATGTCAGCACAGGCCAGCTGGTTTATAGATGAACCATCACAGAAACAATGAGCGATCATGTTTGGCCCACAGAATGGCAGTTTCACTGTCTGCATTAAGCTAATGGTTGGAGCAATCAGTGCTGTAACCCAGGAAAACCCTATTAGAAGTCTCATAGTGCGGTTAGTCATTAAAACAGGGTATCTTAGCGGGTAGCAGATCGCCAAGTAGCGATCTAATGCCATGGTCATCATAATAAGAGAGTTCAGAGTACCAAAATAGTGAATCAGCTGCCTTTGAAACAGACAAATGTAGAAGCCAATGTAACCGTCATTAAACCAATAGCGAGAAATGAGTTTTGGCAGAGCGACCGTGCAGAAACCAATATCAGACAAGGACAAACTCAGCATGATAATGTACATGGGCTTATGGAGGCTGCGTTCAATCACAAACAGGACTACAATGAGAGAGTTTCCAGTGATTACAGCGATGTAGATGATGAACAAAAGCACTCCTACGAGGCTGTAGAATTTGGGCTGGAGTCCAGGGAAACCCACAATGAAGAACTCAGTGACAACAGAAACCGTGGTTTCGTTTGCCTGTGACATACTGAAACATACAGTGAACATCTGTTTACAAAAGAAACTGGCTTTTGATACATTTTGGAATTATTCAGTTATTACTGAATGGTTTAAATGACATTTAAATTCATATAAATAATTCAAGATGTAATTTGTAAATATAATTTTATACAGTGATTTTATACTTCCATTACATTTTATACATACATTTTTATAGTTATTTTGGCTCGTATTTCAGTGAATTACCTTGATTATTCCTTACCTTGATGAAGTTATGTGACATCTGCTAAAAATATTCCTGGCTCAGTGTTTCTTGTCTCTCAGTGTTCAGTGCTGATGTCAATGTTCTGCTTGTGGTTTCAGTATTTTATAGCTATAGAATCAGTGTCAAAGCCTTTAGGGTCCAACACGTCATATAGGATCTTGTTTTGAATCCTTTGGTGTCATGAAACTGGGCTGGCTGAGCTATGTGCTTATTTGTGTCACACGTTCACACTGACAGGAAAAAGTGGGAAGCAAACATTCATTAAATTAAAATAAATCTGAATGATTAGCTTTTCCCTAAAATTAATTCAATATGTATTTTATTTAAAACGATCAATTTAAAAAATTTTTTACTAATTCCATCAGCATCTGCAAAAGTCACCAGCAGGAGGTGTAAAAAACAAAATAAATGAATGCAGATTTATGACATCCCATGAAGCCTACTTTGTGAATATTTAAATATAAATATTACATATATTTAAATATAAATCCTAAATATTTTCTTTGTTTGTCTGCATGTTACGTGACCAATAATTTATTGTAAAAATACACAAATATTAGCTGTAAATCTTTCAGTAAATATTTTAGGTCAAAAGGATTCAGGCTGTCTGTATTTGGCTTCCCTGTTAAAAAATTTCCAGGACAATCATGAAAATGAGAAATGTTTATTAGTTTAGCAGTTTAATTGTCATTCATTTAATGCACAGACAAGTTTTCAACAGCTGAATTCACTGTAATGCAATGTTATGGCACTTCTGCACTCAAAAATATTTCGGCCTAAATTTAAGATTTATGTATTTGAATGACATGCACATGAAATTTCTATTCATTTGAATTATACAGTTTTAGCATAAACTTATAAACTCAATACATATATGACCCTAGACTACAAAACAAGTCACAAGGGTCAATTTTTTGAAACTGAGATTTATATTATATTGTTAGATCTATTGTTAGGATAGGACAGTATTTGGCTAAGATACAACTATTTGAAAATCTGGAATCAGAGGGTGCAAAAAAAATCTAAATATTGAGAAAATCGCCTTTAAATATGTCCAAATAAAGTTCTTAGCAATGCATTTTACTAAACAAAAATTACGTCTTGATTCATTTACGGTAGATATAAAATATTTTCATAGAAAAACATGATCTTTACTTAATATCTTAATAATTTTTGACATAAAAGAAAAATCTATAATTTTAACCCATACAATGTGTTTTTGGCTATTGCTACAAATATACCTGTGCGACTTATGACTGGTTTTGTGGTCCAGGGTCACACATGTCAAACGTAAATGAAACAGGCAGGATTTGTGAAATAGTTCTGCTAAACTGACTACATTTTAAATACACAATAACCAGGTTTATATGTTTGCCATGAATAAATCCAATTGGTTTCAGTCTCATACATTTTATAATATTTCACTACGAGCCATATTTTAATATTCATTTAGCTGATTTTAAGCAATTTATATTTAAATAAATGCATTTTGAAAATATGATTAAGTAAAATCACATTATGCACATGACAAATGTGCATCACATTAAGTTGAGCAGTTTATGTTAAAATTCAGTAATCTAAATGAGTTGACATTTATATGTAATTCAAATGCATTATGCCTAAATATTTTGGAGTGTGTAAAGACATTGTTATCAAAGATAAAATAATGTTATCAAAAAACTCTAGATAATGTTATCAAAAAACTCTTTTCTGTTGCTGTGTTTGTTATACAGTACATCCAAAAGAAGCTATTTTAATTAATGCTGTTACTCATAACATATTTACAGATCTTGTTTTGGAACCACCAAATTTCACTGGAATACTTCACAATACACAATTAAACAGAGTATAAAAAGGTACAAACCACAAAAATGTATTCAGTTGCTTTGTATGATGTTGTTTTTTTGTATTAAAACTTCACAGGACATAATTTTACAGAGTGATCACATTAATTCTGGACGTTTCTCTAAAGGCCCTTTGCCTGCTCAGCCACCGGCTCACAATCGATCTGATCTCCTGAGTGCGTAAACAATAGATGAAAGGGTTTATCAGTGGTGGAACGAGGCTGTAAAGCAATATGAGAAGTATCCTGAAATCTCTGCTGATTTGGATTTGCAGGAAACTGGCTATATACACGGCACAGCGCGGCACATAAAACAGAGCGATGATGCACAGCTGCGTGCTGCAGGTGGCAAAACTCTTCCAGCGACTCTGAGAGCTCGACAGCCTCATCACAGACGCTATGATGTGACAGTAAGAGTAAATAATGAAGGCCAGAGGGAGAAGGAGCACAAGTAGGGCCACGCACAGAGCCACCAACATCTGCTTGCTGTTTTCAGCACAGGCCAGGTTGGTGATAGAGATGTGATCGCAGTAGCACTGAATGATCAGTTTAGGCCCGCAGTAAGGAAGCTGTTGAGTGTGTAGGGTGGCTATTGTGGGAGCGATTAAGGCAGACGCCCAAGCCGTCGCGTTTAGGATGTACGTGATGCGGTTAGTCATAACAGTCTGGTATCGCAGAGAATAACAAATAGCCACATAGCGATCGAGGGCCATGATCATCATAATCAGCGAGTTTAATGTCCCAAAATAGTGGATTAGCTCCATTTGGAAGAAGCAAGCGTGGAAAGGGGTTGCTCCTGCATTAAACCAGTACCTGGCTATGATTTTAGGTAATGCAACAGTGGAGAAACACATATCAGACATTGCAAGGCTCGCAAGGATGATGTACATGGGCTTCCTGAGGCTCTCCGAAGTGATAAAGAGCACAAGGAAAACAGTGTTACCGGCCACTGTGGTCGTGTAGACAATGAAGAAGATGGCAGAGACCAGGCCATAGTAGTCTGGATGGAGTCCAGGGAAGCCCACAATGATAAACTCAGTGATAGTCGTCCAGTTCTTCGGTAACATGTTGCCAGATCTGCAGAGATTATGGGACACAAGTGATTAATATCGCACGGTATAAATTTTCATATAATCTGAATAAAATGTTAAATCTGAATAAAATGATAAATGTTATATTAACATATTACAATATAATATTACATTTAAAATGTATTTAAAAATGTGTTACACATTTAAAATTGATACTCAATATTTTCTAAAGACATATGGCGGTCTTTAAAGAAAGAGTAAAACATCATAAAATACAAAATAATATAAAACAATAAAACTAAATGTACATTATGTCAATAAACTATCAATAAACAGCAAGACATTCAACATTAAGACATAAATTTGCACCTGTTATGTTGACTCTGGGATCTAAATTAAGAAAAATACATTATTGTGAATCACTTATATAGTGTTTGCTGATATGTACAGTGTGGTTGGGACTTTTTTTTTTTTTATCTCCAGGTGATGACAGGGTCAGGGTGGCTTTAGGGACTGGATGTCACTCATAGCTCATGAAGTTGGCTCAATCAAACAGGTGGAAAAACAGGCCTCATACCACTTCTGCTGGTTTTGAAGCGCAACGATGACATGCCAAATGCTGTGAGTTCTTATTAATATACACTAAACCAGCTGAAATAACATTGCTTTAAAGGAACAGTTCGTCCAAAAATAAAAATCTTGTAATTAATTACTCACCCTCATGTCGTTCCGAACCCGTAAGATCTTCGTTTATCTTCGGAACACAAATTAAGATATTTTTGATAATATCCGAGAGCTTTCTGACCCTGTGTAGACATGCGTCGTGCTGCTCTTGTGAATGTGCAACAAAGACTGACATGGAAGAGAAGAAATTGTCAAATGAAGTGGCTGTTTTTGTTTTCTTTGCGCACAAAAAGTGTTATCGTAGCTTCATGACATTAAGATTAAACCACTGACATCACATGGACTATTTTAACAGTGTCCTTACTACCTTTCTGGGCCTTGAACATGGTAGTTGCTGTCTATGCAAGGTCAGAAAACTCAAATTTCATCAAAAATATCTTCATTTGTGTTGTTCCATAGATGAACAAAGGTCTTACAGGTTTGGAACAACATGAGGGTGAGTACATAATGACAGAATTTTTATTTTTGGGTGAACTATCCCTTTAACACAAGTTTTATAAAGCAGCTTATGAAATATAATATGATAAGAAGCATATTGGTAAATCTTCTCTCTTAGTGTCATCACAGACTTTTCCTGCCTGTCATCAGCTCTCATGGGGTTTTCATTGTTTGTGAGTGTCAGTATCTGCATTAATTGGTGTTGTCACTCATCTACTGGATTCCTCAGTGTACTGTAAATGCTCTCAGGTTTGTTTTCCCATCAGTCCATAATCTTCAGGGTCCATCTAGTGTCTCTAGAAAGCAAATTAAGAGCATGTAGCAAATATGTTGACACTCTTCTGACAAACAACAGTGACAGTGTTTACGGAATGTTACCTGGAAACCCATTACATCAGATCTCTAATGTCTTCCTCAATGAGCACCCCTTCTCTCAAAAACACACAAACATCCAACTCTATTAAATAGTAAAATAATAGCTAGATACAAATGACTTATGTTAGACTATAACCTGCTATCATTTATGCATGTCAAGCGTCTAATAGTACTATATTTTGTAAACAGTAAATATAAAATGGGCCCAAATACTGTGCAATATATGTAGTCTGACATACAAGACACTACAGGCAAGTCACTGGTCAATTTTGAGATGCTCTGAGATGGAAATGTCCACTTCGGCAACTTTTGCATAGACCAAACTTTATAGTTTTATATATACAGTATATATTCTGAAGGTTTTTAGAGAAGAATTTGGTCATATATCATTCACCTGGTAACATGTATGATTTATGGAGTGATAAAAAGAGATACAAAATTCACTCTGTAAAACCCCTTAACTCTAATAAGTCACTGAAAACGAAAATTATGAACCTGGCTTTGTTTATTGTTCAGATTTCTGGAAAAGTATGTAAATTACTGTATATTTAATTATGCATTGCCCACTTTGCATGTTTAAACAACATTTTACAAACCTTGTGATACAAAACAGCTGTCTTAATGTACTGTGATCAATACTGTGGAACAGAATGTGATATCTAGTTACCATATTTACCCTATTTACCTTTGTAAGGTCTGATAAGCTAGAATCATTAGTTCAAAGCATAATATAGTATATATTTATTGAATCATAATCCCCCTTCGGCCTCAAATGCTCAGTGGTGCCAAGCCTCTAATACACTGATGATATAATTGAGATATAATTAATTTTCTCTGTTGGGAAAACAAAAAATTGTTTGTGTCCTGTTTATTAACAACCCTAATATATTCACATGGGATAAAACAACAAATTGTTGTTTTAGAGCATCGGTGCTTATTGTTTTGCTCTGCTATATGCTAAATACAGCAGCTGTGTAGTAAGATGTTACTGTGATACCTGAGGCCTAATTTTCAAACGTGTTATTTTAATTAATTTGTCTGCCTCTAAAAGATTTCCTTTTTAACAGCTGTTTAACTTGCTAAAATATATTTTAGTAGTTATATTTCATAGTCTTGATTGATACTTTAGTACTGAGTGGAATTGTTTTTTTCCAGATGAGCTTTGTTATAAATCTAAGTAACACACCTGCAATTTCTAGTGTGAACAGTGTGAATTTTTTATTTATTATTCTTTTTTTTATTAATAACATGCCTTGACCTGTTGTAAAAACATACTTAGATTACCTTGTAGAGGCTCTTTGATCATAGTATTTTCCTTTTTTTGGTGAATTATCCTTGAATTCTAATTAACGGCTAAGAATAATAATAATAATAATAATAATAATAATAATACGGGAAAATTGAAAACCTGGAGGTAATGAATTGTTATACATGTACACTGCCCTCCAAAAGTTTGGAAACACCCCTGGCAAAGTGTGGTTTTGGATGATATCAGCATAAATCCTTATCATTTTTTTGGTGCAAATACATTAAAGTAACTTAACATTATCATTGAAGACCAGCAATAATAATTTTCATTTTGATTACATAATAATGGCAATATATACATGTCAAAGTCAGACATGCCCCTTTGCCAGCTGTGATGCCTGGCTACTGGTTTGAACTTGGCCCAGGTTTTTAAAAGATTTTTGGGTCAGCACACCTTAATAGCTTCAACAATTGATTGCCAATTAAGTTTAGAATACAATGAATTTAGGCCCAGATTATGCAGAGCTGTAATAGCTGCTAATGGTGGATATTTTGATGAATCGAAAAATTTTTTAATACAGTTATACATAATTTTATTATGTATAAACTGTTTATGTAATAAAATATGTTTTCGTAGTTTGTGGTGTCCCTTATCAGTGCAAAATTATCACAAATTAAAAAGGATTCATGCCAATATTGTCCAAAACCCCACTTTTCCAGGGCTTTCCAAACTTTTGAAGGGCAGTGTACATATATTTAAACAATGTCTTTAATTATTTTTTGGAATTTATAGTTTTTATCAGCTTGACACCGAAAATTGCCATCTACTTTTTAATGTGTAAATTCTTTTTTGTATAAAAAGAGTCGGGTTGTATTTGAAAAACATGACTATGTATACATTTTTGCACTTTGAACTTTAAATCATATCATATTACTGTTTGACTGCTGTTTTATGTGAAATGTCCACTGGGTGGTGCAAAACCATTTTATTATTATTATTTATTTAGTTTTTTACCAAAAAAGTTCCATTCACTTTTTGTACCATAACTCTGCTTTAATTATGCAGTATTGAGCCATAATTATTTTTTTTTTACTTTTGTTTTTCTTTTGATCTTAATAATTCATGAAGGTTAAAGGTCACAGACATCTGAAAGAGAACTTAATTTGAGTGTCATTATCTACATAAGTTTTGTCACTTATTTACATCACTCAGTGGTGCAATTCTCTCAGGTTTGGTTTCCCATCTGCACAATCTTTAGGGTGTCTAGTGACTCCAGAGAACAAATTAAGGCCATGTAGCAAATATGTTGACACTCTTCAGACAAACAACATTGATGTTTACGGAATGGAAACCCTTGACATCAGGTCTCTAATGTCTTCCTCAGTGAGCTCTGCTTCTGTAGAAAACACACAAACATCAAACTGTATTAAATAGTATTAAAAATAATAGCTGGATACATGTGAATTGTTAGACTATGTCCTGTTGTCAACACTAACATTTATGCATGTCATGCATGTACTATATTTTGTAAACAGAAAAACTAAAATGGGCCCACATATTTTAGCTTATGTTTATGGGATATAGTGCTCTGACATATAAGACACTATAAGCAAGTCACTGGTCAATTTTGAGATTTCAAGCTGTTTCGGTTCCACAACATAATTTACTTGCATCTGTAGATTTCAGTACAATACATATGGTATCTTTGTGTGTTTTCTCAAAATTAGTTTTTTCCCTCATGCTCTGAGATGGAAATCTCCACTTCAGCAACTTTTACATACACCAAACTTTACAGTTTTATATATATAGTATATATTCTGAAGGTTTTTAGAGAAGGATTTGGTCTTGTATCATTTACCTGTTAACATTTTATTCCAAAGATTATCTTTCTGATTTATGAAGGGATGTAAAGAGATACAAAATTCACTCTGTAAAACCCTTTAACTCTAATAAGTCAGTGAATATGAAACTTATTCATTGTTCAGAGTTAAATAAATATGGTTTTATTTATTGTTCAGAGTTCTGGAAATGTATGTAAATGACTGCATATTTAATTAGACAATGTCCAGTTTGCATATTTAAAAAACATTTTAGAAAACATGTGACACAAAACAGTTGTCTTAATGTACTCTGATCAATCTACCGGGACAGTATATGATATCTAGTTACAATATTTTCCCTCTGTAAGTTCTGTTAAGATAAAATCATTAGTCCAAAGCATAATATAGTATATATTTATTGAATCGTAATCCCCCTTCGGCCTCAAATGCTCAGTGGTGCCAAGCCTCTAATACACTGATGATATAATTGAATAATAGATTATTAGCTCTGTTGGGAAAACAAAAAAATTGTTTGTGTCCTGTTTATTAACAACCCTAATATATTCACATGGGATAAAACAACAAATTGTTGGTTTACAGCATCGGTGCTTATTGTTTTGCTCTGCTATATGCTAAATACAGCAGCTGTGTAGTAAGATGTTACTGTAATACCTGAGGCCTAAATTTCAGACATATGTGTTATTTTAATTAATTTGTCTGCCTCTAAAAGATTTCCTTCTTAACAGCTGTTTTACTTGCTAAAATGTAATTTAGTAGTTACGTTTCATAGTCTTGATTGATGCTTTAGTACTGAGTGGAATTGTTTTTTTTTCCAGATGAGCTTTGTTATAAATCTAAGTAACACACCTGCAATTTCTAGTGTGAATAGTGTGAATTTTTTATTTATTATTATTATTACATGCCTTGACCTGTGGTAAAAACATACTTAGATTACCTCGTAGAGGCTCATTGATCATAGTATTTTCCTTTTTTGGGTGAATTATCCTTGAATTCGAATTAACTGATAATAATAATAATAATAATAATAATACAGGAAAATTGAAAACCCGGAGGTAATGAATTGTTATACATGTACACTGCCCTCCAAAATTTTGGAAGCACCCCTGGCAAAGTGTGGTTTTGGATGATATCAGTATAAATCCTTATCATTTTTTAGTGCAAATACATTAAAGTAACTTGACATTATCATTGAAGACCAGCAATAAAAATTTTCATTTTGATTACATAATAATGGCAATATATACATGTCAAAGTCAGACATGCCCCTTTGCCAGCTGTGATGCCTGGCTACTGGTTTAAACTTGGCCCAGGTTTTTAAAAGATTTTTGGGTCAGCACACCTTAATAGCTTCAACAATGGATTGCCAGTTAAGTTTAGAATACAATGAATTTAGGCCCAGATTATGCAGAGCTGTAATAGCTGCTAATGGTGGATATTTTGATGAATCGAAAATGTAATTTTTTTCTATGTATAAAGTTTATGTAATAAAATATGTTTTCGTAGTTTGTGGTGTCCCTTATCAGTGCAAAATTATCACAAATTAAAAAGGATTCATGCCAATATTGTCCAAAACCCCACTTTTCTAGGGCGTTTCCAAACTTTTTGAGGGCAGTGTACATATATCTAAAAAATGTCTTTAATTATTTTTTTGAATTTATAGTTTTTATCAGCTTGACACCGAAAATTGCCATCTACTTTTTAATGTGTAAATTCTTTTTTGTATAAAAAGAGTCGGATTGTAGTTGAAAAACATGACTTTGTATACATTTTTGCACTTTTGAACTTTAAATCATATCATATTACTGTTTGACTGCTGTTTTATGTAAAATGTCCACTGGGTGGTGCAAAACCATTTTTTTATTATTATTATTATTTTTATTTTTTTTACCAAAAACGTTCCATTCACTTTTTGTACCATAACTCTGCTTTAATTATGCAGTATTGAGCCATAATTATTTTTTTTTTTTTTAACTTTTGTTTTTCTTTCGATCTTAATAATTCATGAAGGTTAAAGGTCACAGACATCTCAAAGAGAACTTAATTTGAGTGTCATTATCTACATATGACAAGTTTTGTCACTTATTTACATCACTCAGTGGTGCAATTCTCTCAGGTTTGGTTTCCCATCTGCACAATCTTTAGGGTGTCTAGTGACTCCAGAGAACAAATTAAGGCCATGTAGCAAATATGTTGACACTCTTCAGACAAACAACATTGATGTTTACGGAATGGAAACCCTTGACATCAGGTCTCTAATGTCTTCCTCAGTGAGCTCTGCTTCTGTAGAAAACACACAAACATCAAACTGTATTAAATAGTATTAAAAATAATAGCTGGATACATGTGAATTGTTAGACTATGTCCTGTTGTCAACACTAACATTTATGCATGTCATGCATGTACTATATTTTGTAAACAGAAAAACTAAAATGGGCCCACATATTTTAGCTTATGTTTATGGGATATAGTGCTCTGACATATAAGACACTATAAGCAAGTCACTGGTCAATTTTGAGATTTCAAGCTGTTTTGCTTCCACAACATAATTTATTTGCATCTGTAGATTTTAGTACAGTGCATATGATATCTTTGTCTGTTTTCTCAAAATGAGCTTTTTTCCCCTCATGCTCCGAGATGGAAATCTCCACTTTAGCAACTTTTACACACACCAAACTTTACAGTTTTATATATATATATAGAATATATTTTGAAGGTTTTTAGAGAAGGGTTTGGTCTTTGGTCTTGTATCATTTACCTTATCATTTTATCTTTCTGATTTATGGAGTGATGTAAAGAGATAGAAAATTCACTCTGTAAAACCCTTTAACTCTAATAAGTCACTGAATATGAAACTTATGAACCTGGCTTTATTTATTGTTCAGAGTTCTGGAAATGTATGTAAATGACTGCATATTTAATTAGACAATGTCCAGTTTGCATATTTAAACAGCATTTTAGAAAACATGTGATACAAAACATTTGTCTTAATGTACTCTGATCAATCTACCGGGACAGTATATGATATCTAGTTACAATATTTTCCCTCTGTAAGTTCTGTTAAGCTAAAATCATTAGTCCAAATGCTTGTCTTGTCTAAGTCTGCGTGAACTTTCAATACGGTCAATACAGTATGTCGGAAAGCTCCCAAAACTCGTTTTTTTTCCCAACTTCAAAATGGTCCTACATCGTTGCAGAAGTACGGACCCAGTGTTTAAAAAGTGAACATGCAGAGGAGATCAAACGCCCTTTACAAAAAAAAGGTAAAACAGGGACGATTTTGATGCTGAAGAAGAAAACGAGACGGGAGTTTTTCAAAATATTTTGTTCTGGAAGTGGACTTCTTAATTTATATATAAATTAAAGCAATGTCTTTAATGGAGAAGTCCACTTCCAGAACAACATTTTACAAATAATTTACTCATCCTCTTGTCATCCACGATGACAATCTAGCTAAACGTTCAGTAATTTTTTTTTGAAAAATAAAAATTAGTATACTTTTTAAGCACAAAAATTCGCGTAGCTCTGGGATGCGCGTTCTTGAATGATTCATTCATTTTGAACAGATCTTTAATGTGACTCGGGAAGAACTAGTCGTCTCGGGGAGTGATTCGTTTGTTTATCTTATGGGGCTGTCAAACCCGAAAACTTGTCAGATAAGAGGTGAGGTGAGCTAATAATAGACTAAAGACCCAGTTAAACAATGAATTAATCTTTTCTGTTTCTTATAGCATTACAGTTTTGTCTTGTTTGTAGTGTGATCAACATTTGTGTAAGCAGTAGATGTGTTAGGGAGGTAACACGTAACATTTTTATTATATTTTGCTAAAATGAATGAAATGACTCGGAAAAAAGATTTGTTAATTTTGCTGAACGAGACTCAAAGGTCTGAGTCTATAAAATGATCCGAACTTCCCATCACTACTACAAATCACGTCTAAGTTCATCGTCTGTGTACTCCGGCTCAAAAAGGTAGATTATGGCGAAAAACTCCATCTTATTTTCTCCTACAACTTCAGAATCGTCCGACATCGTTGTAGCTTTTTGTTTGTAAACAGCGTTTGACCTAACGTTACTTGCACTTTGTTAGTCTTTGCGTGTTCGCTTCGTAAACACTGGGTCTGTAGTTACGCGTGACCTTTCAACATGATTCAGTAGTATGTATAGTGTCGTGAACGCGCATCCTAGAGCCTGTGCTAGAGCCTGAGCTTTTGTGCTTAAAAAGTATAAAAAAAATTATTTTTAAAAAAAAAAACTGATCGTTTCCCTAGATCCCTTTTTCCTCGGCTGGGATCGTTTAGAGCCTTTTGAAGCTGCATTTAAACTACATTTTGGAAGTTCAAAATCGCGGCCACAATTGAAGTCCATTATATGAAGAAAAATCCTGAAATGTTTTCCTCAAAAACCATAATTTCTTTACGACTGAAGACAGAAAGACATGAACATCTTGAATGACAAGGGGGTGAGTAAATTATTTGTAAATTGTTGTTCTGGAAGTGGACTTCTCCTTTAATCATTTTTTTGGAGATTATAGTTTTTATTAGCTTGACACTGTAATTTGCCGTCTACTTTTTAATGTGAAAATACTTTTTTGTATAAAAAGTCTGATTGCATTGAAAAAAACATGACTATGTATACATTTTTTCACTTTTGAAGTTAAAATCATTTCATATTACTGTTTGACTGCAGTTTCATGTGAAATGTTCACTGGGTGGTGCAAAACCTTTTTATTTTCACAAAAAAAGTTCAATTCTCTAATATTATATACCATAACTCTACTTTGGTCTTAAATTATCTTTTTATCTTTAATTATCTTTATTAATCTTTTGATCTTAATAATTGATGAATTAGGTTAAAGGTCACAGACCTTCAAGGTCTCAAAGAGAACTGTTTTGAATGTCATTATCTACATAAACAGGTGTTGTCATTTATTTACTACATCACTCAGTGGTAATTCTCTCAGGTTTGGTTTCTCATCTGTACAATCTTTAGGGTGTCTAGTGTCTCCAGAGAACAAATTAAGGCCATGTAGCAAATATGTTGACACTCTTCAGACAAACAAGTGACAGGGCTAATTGCACAAGGTTACATGAAAACCCATGACATCAAACCTCTAATGAGTTTCTCAGTGATCAGCCTTCCTGTCAAAACACAAACATCAATGTCTGATAAGTAAGAACATAACATGTAGATTCTGTAAATAATGTAAAACTACAAGCTGCAGTTTTCATAAATCTAATCATGAATTTAGAAATATACTCAAATACATCAGATCTTGCTTATGTTTTAGTGATTTGCCAGCTTGTGGTCTTACCATAATGTGCCCATTTGTAACAAGGTTTTTAGGCCAAACTGGGCCACAATATTGCTACCTTTTTGTTTGAAATGAGAAATTAGTTTTCATATATGGAGACTGCACTAGAGAGAGAGAGATAGATAGATAGATAGATAGATAGATAATATTATAGTAATAAGTATTATCAGAAAGAGTCTTTAAATCCCTTTTGCATGTCATTGCTTGCTCAGAGGCACAGTGGTGCCAAGGGTTTAATACACTGATGATCTTAGTGAATAATAGATTGTCATTAATGTCTCTGTTGGGAAATGACTAAAGGAAAATTGTTAATTTACTATTTATTAATATAGCAATCATCTTTTCTTTCCTATTGTATGTACAGCCAGTAAAACTACTTTTCAAAAACAAAAAAGTCATGAGCAGCAGTTTCAAAATCTGCAAAAAAAGTGCAACAGTGGGGTTCTGGAATTAAAAACCTTATTCATTTCCTTCATAGAAGAATTGATTATTACGAAAAAATTTTAAAGACAGACCTGCTGTGAGCTGTGAGGTTGTTAATGAGTGGTATATGATTTAATTGAAGTCATCAATCTACATTATTTTAACTTATTTTTTAAACAATTGTGTTTAACAGTAAAAAACTACATTGTATGTTTCTGCAAAAAAATCAGTCTTGGAGTTGAAATAACCAAATTGCACCTGAACTCTTTAGCACCCGTTTATTTTCATGAAGCATTGCAAATGATAAAAACAAGATCGCTGTGAATGGCCAATATGTAGGCTATTTTGCAATATAAAAAAACGAATCATAGACTTTTAAAACTGAATGATTAAAGCATTTCAAATGTGTTTTTATTTGATTTTAATATATTCCTTACATTATTGTATGTACTCTCTGTCTTTATATATCTGTACTCATGCAAATACAAATAAACCAACATTTATTGTATCATACATGACACAACAAGTCTGACAAAGTATGTAGTTACAAGAAAAAACAATATATTTTATATTATATATTATTTGAACATGTGACAGTTTTTTCTGTGGCAGATACAGAGAGCTATAGAAAGACTTTCTGTTGTACATTAACATCATGAATAAATACTGTCCATTACGCTACAATATATATACACATCTATGCTTTAGCTTAATTTTCTAACATGAGCAAGAGTGTCACAAAACAACATCATCACAATCAGCTATGAGAATTAACACAATAGACTATTATGATAAAACCTTTAAATTATTTGGTGCAACTTTTATGCGCAAAAATATATCTGCTAATCGTTTCCTGATCTCTTTAGTCCTTGTGCAATAAACAGTGGGATTTATTAAGGGAGGAATTAAAGAAGCGACAATCAACATTGCGTTTCTCTCTGTTAAAGTTAGCACAACACCTATTCGAGTTAATAATGCATGGACCATTTTTGGTGCATAATAACTAAACAAGACAATGAGGTGACTCAAGCAAGTGTTGATCATTTGCTTTTTGCTTGCATTGTTGGACAGTTTGGTCACACTGTAGGCCAGGACGGCATACGTGCACATAATAAAGGGAAACTGCCCACAGAACCACCACAGATTAATCATTGCGGGCAAGAAAAAATAAGGTTCAGGATTAACACAAGCAGCTCTGATCATAGAAGGATAATCACAGAACACATATCTGATGATAGGCTGACAGTACGGGACATTGTCTACCACAGATGTCAAAACACCCATTAAAGCGATAGTAATGAGCCAAGTCAGAAAAATGAACAGAAATGTTCGTGAATTTGTCACAATACTGTGGTATCTCAAAGGAAGCCTGATTGCAATAAGTCGGTCAACTGCCATTAAAGTCAAAGCCATGCATACTGTGAAATCGCCAAGATGATAAAAGAACATCCTTGAGATACAAGAGTAATATGAAACCGTTTTGATCTCAGCCAGTAGCACTGAGATCATGGTTGTGCTGCAGGTAGAAGAAAACATTATGTCAACAACAGCTAGATTACAGATTAATATGTACATTGGTTTGTGTAAATGTCTGTTAGTTGAGATGATACACAGATTGATGCCGTTCCCAAGCAATATGAGCATGTAGGTTATTAAGATGAGGAATCCGAGCAGCTTATGGTTCTGCAGGTGATCAAATCCAGTGATGATAAAGCTGTCTACATTGTTCACAGTGTAATTTGCCATTTTCAGTCCACTAATAGACACAAGCACATTAAAATACACTACATATACATGACAAGTCAAAATTAATTATAGCCTTGATGTACTCATATATGCACAGAAAAAAAGCTCCTGTGAAGGAAAATGGCAGAAAGATGCAGACGGTGTCCGTAATAGCCAGGTGATGAAAACGATAAAAGTTGAAGTATAGTTTTATCAGAAACACAAAAAGAGTTTCAATCATTTTGAAGAATAAATGTGAATAACATGTAAAACATTTTCTTGTCCCTTTCTTCTTTAGGCGCTCCTCCTTAGAATCTTAAAAACATTCGAATCGTTCTTCTGGAATATAGAAATGTTCTTCTCATCCAGAAATGTTCTTCTCATCTGACAGATGTATGACTGATGTCCTGCCTTTTATATTTTAAATGATGTGACCGATACGTCATGGTTTCTTAGCAGCCGTGATTAAACTTGGGAGTTTGTTCCAAAAGACACCATAGTTCTTAACAGTTCAAGACTGATAATTTACAGTACATGTTTATGTAGCAATTTTTGTATGTTCATATATACACTGATATAATGTCTACACATCCTATAATATTTAATAGGCTATTAAAAGTCTCTTTAAAAAGGGTTACAAATGCTTGTAGGTTCATAAAATATTGATATATTGGAATTTAAAAGTTGATGTGTTTGTATTTAGTCTGTGAGATTATTAAATATGTTCAATACCATCACAATGATTTAATACATGTACCTAATTTCACATTATAACTTGCATTCTCGGCCTTCCGTCTGACCAAAGTTTAAAAAAAAAAATTGCCATTTGCATTGCAGCTTTAAAAAGTCACTTTTACTTTGCAATCGTGCCTACTTTGCAATGTAGGTGAATTAGCACTCAGTCATGGCGCTCATTTAAAAAAAAGCAAACACCAGTGGAATCTTCAGTTTGGGTGGGAGTTTGATATCACTGATATCTGAAATGAGTCGTGTCTCAGCACATAAACAAATGGGACAAAAAAAAAATCTTATGGTCAGAAGTTCAGATCTGTGCGTTAACCCTTGCAGTTGAAACGCATTCAGTGTCGACAGTAGTATCACTGATTGTAATGGTTTCTGTTTGATTGTGTGTGGTGTAGACACAGTGTCACAATGAAGCAATCGCAAAATGCCTAATATCAAAAGCACAAAACGTTTCCTGTTTCATCGCATTCAGTTAGGAATTACATTGATTTAGTAAATGATACTGTATTCAATTGAAACGGTGAAATTTCAGGAAAAGTCAAGTAATTGGCATCCCTATATATTATTGTTGGTCGATTTCTATCATATTTAGCAGTTATCAAAAATTAAATGTTTTGCTACTTCCAATCTTACCTTGCTGTCTTTCAACATTAAAAGGATGCTTCATCCAAAAATGAAAATTACCCCATGATTTACTCACTCTCAAGCCATCCTGGATGTATATAGCTTTCCTCTTTACAATCGGAGACAAATACAATCAGAGTTATATTAAACAATGTCCTGGCTCTTTCAAACTTTATAATAGCACTGAATGGTAGTCGAGATTTTGAAGCTTAAAGGAGAAGTCCACTTCCAGAACAACAATTTACAAATAATTTACTCACCCCCTTGTCATCTAAGATGTTCATGTCTTTCTGTCTTCAGTCGTAAAGAAATTATGTTTTTTGAGGAAAACATATCAGCATTTTTCTTCATATAATGGACTTCAATTGTGCTTAAAAAGTATACACATTTTTATTTTCTGAAAAAAATGACTGATCGCTTCGCTTGATAAGACCCTTCTTCCTCGGCTGGGATCGTTTAGAGCCCTTTGAAGCTGCATTTAAACTACATTTTGGAAGTTCAAAATTGGGGGCATAATTAAAGTCCATTATATGAAGAAAAATCCTGAAATTGTTTCCTCAAAAAACATAATTTCTTTATGACTCAAGACAGAAATAAAGTGCATTTAATAAAGTGCATCCATACATTATAAAACATACTCCACACGGCTCCAGGTGTTTAAAAAAGGCAGGAGCTTATGCTGTGTTTACGTCTTACGTCATCTGCTGGAATGCCACTCTAGTGAACACGCATTCAACAGTTAGCGGATGCTAGAGACTATGGTTTATAACATTTTAGATATGGATATTTTTCTTACACAAACGCATCGCTTCACTTCAGAAGGCCTTTATCAACCCCCCAGAGTCATGTGGAGCACTTTTTATGATGTATGGATGCACTTTATAGGACTTCAAAATCTCAGCACCCATTCACTGCCATTATAAAGCTTGGAAGAGCCGGGACATTTTTTAATAGAACTCCAATTATATTCGTCTGAAAGAAGAAAGTCATATACACCTAGGGTGGCTTGACAGTGAGTAAATAATGACGTAATTTTCATTTTTGGGTGAACCATCACTGTAAAACTGATGCCTCGCGTGGAAATTTGTGGTCTGTTTCTGTGAACAGTAAACCCGTAGGCGTACTTTGATTTGTTTGGCTATCTAAGTAATTTTGATGTTGACAAGCGCTTTTAGACAGATAAGACAAACTAGTCCAAAATGTAACTTAAACCTTGTTATCATTCTAAAAAACAGAGTGGCCTTGGTTTGTACGTATGCTATTCAGAGAGGAAATGGATCTGCTCGAGAAGCGTACACAACATTCTTTTACATTGTAATCCTTTCATTTTTAATATTTGGTATGTTTGTGTGCTTGTGTGCATCCCTGTGTGTGTAATAAGCAGAGTGTATGCACGTTGTGCACCCGCCTATAGGCGCATATTACTAATGTGCCCTTTAAATAAATAAATAAATAAATAAAAATAGTGCCATTGACTTTAAACCACGTTTTAGTTGGTCAGTGGCGCAATCGTTATCAGTTGCCTCAAAATAGCAATGTGCCAACAATGTGCCTGTGTCAACAGATGAGCGAAAGTGCATTTGCTATTTAAAATGATAACTGCATCTGGCTGAAACTAACAGAAAACACTTGCATTGTGCCTGGCGTTGCATTGCGCTGGGTGTATAATAGGGCCCATAGTGTTTTTCTGCCTTTGTGTTTGAAGCATGAATATTATTAATAATGTTATTAAGCGTGAAATAAAGTCTGCTGGTCCTCGGTCCCAAAAGCGTCATCAGTAACTGATTCTATTAAAACATCTGTGTAAAGGGATCTCAAACACTACAGGGAACATTATCAGCTCAACTATTAATGGATCATTAAGAAGGCCCTTGTGTATATTAATGTGGCGGAAGCAGCATGGCCTGTTTTATTAGGATGGTGAAACATCTTAATAAAATAGGCAGGAAAATGAGCAGGATCTACTTGTTTGGTTTCAGAATTACAAATTACGCAACGTTCTGTAATTTTAATAGAGTTTCAAGTTAGTTTATTTTAGTATAATTTTCACAAATAAGTGGTACATTAAAAACCACAACCTGGCAAATCATTAAACTATAAGCAATATATAAGCATATAAGCATGTATTTGAGTCCATTTGTAAATTCCTGATTAGATTTGTGTAAATAATAGCCTATATTCATACATAATTTATATATATATATATATATATATATATATATATATATATATATATCTTATATTCTTTTACTACATGTCTACATTACTACATTATGTCTTTTGAGAGAAGGGGTTAATGAGGAAGACATCAGAGATCTGATGTCAAGGGCTTTCATGTAACATAGGGCCGTAAACACTGTCACTGTTGTTTGTCTGAAGAGTGTCAACATATTTGCTACATGCTTTTAATTTGCTCTCTGGAGACAAGAGAGATCCTGAAGATTGTACAGATGGGAAACCAACCCTGAGAGAATAATCAAACATGACTGATGCAATGAGTGACAATATCCATTAATGTTTACAATAACACTCAAAATCAGTCAAACCATGTTGACTGTAACCTTTAACCTCCATCATTAATTATAAAGATCAATAAAGACTCAAACAAAATAAATACTGGCAGAACTACACAAATGATTCAGCATTTG
The DNA here is from genome assembly GCF_022985175.1 of Labeo rohita. Lineage (NCBI taxonomy): Eukaryota > Metazoa > Chordata > Actinopteri > Cypriniformes > Cyprinidae > Labeo > Labeo rohita. Next base: position 1,634,217 of record NC_066878.1, on the reverse strand, counting down.
AATATATATTATATAATTTGACTTCACCACTTGTGAACAACATTGTACAAACAGTGTTAGGTGATATTCTAGACTTTGAACATTGTAGCATGAATTTCTTTTCAATATTGACTTTTTCTTCATTTTAAAAACAGTTTTTAACAAGAGCAAACAGAATTATAACAAAACAAGCAGCATTATCAATTTTAGCCATGAAAATGATGGACACAGTAATTCATTATGATAAAACCTTTAAGTGATTTGGTACTTTATTATTATTAAAAAATTAACTTTATAAAATTAACTTTTTTGTGCAAAAATATATCTGCTATTCGTTTTCTGATCTCTTTAGTCCTGGTGCAGTAAACAGTGGGGTTTATTAAGGGAGGAATTAGAGAAGCGATAATCAATATTGCATTTCTCTCTGTTAAAGTTAGCACAACACCTATTCGAGTTAGTAAGTTAGAGACCAGCTTTGGCAGATAAAAACTGAGCAGGACAATGAGGTGACTCAAGCAAGTGTTGATCATTTGCTTTTTGCTTGAGTTATTGGAGAGTTTAGTCACACTGTACGCCAGGACACCGTATGTGCACATAACAAAGGGAAACAGTACAGCGAACCACCACATATTAATCATCGCAGGCAAGAAAAAATAAAGTTCAGGATTAACGCAAGCAGCTCTGATCATAGAAGGATAATCACAGAACACATATCTGATGATAGGCTGACAGTACGGGACACTGTCTACCACTAATGTCAAAACAACCATCAAAGCGATAGCAATAAGCCAAGTCAGTAAAATAAGCAGACATGTTCGTGAATTTGTTACAATACTGTGGTATCTCAAAGGAAGCCTGATTGCAATAAGTCGGTCAATTGCCATTAATGTCAGAGCGAAGCATATTGTGAAGTCCCCAACATGATAAAAGAACATCCTTGAGATACAAGAGTAGTATGAAACAGTTTTGATCTCAGCCAGCAGCACTGAGATCATGGTTGTGCTGCAGGTAGAAGAAAACATTATGTCAACAACAGCTAGATTGCAGATTAATATGTACATTGGTTTGTGTAAATGTCTGTCAGTCAGGATGATACACAGATTGATGCCGTTCCCAAGCAGTATGAGCATGTAGGTTATTAAGATGAGCAATCCAAGGAACTTTTGGTTCGGCAGGTGATCAAATCCAATGATTATAAAGCTGTCTACATTTTTCACAGTGTAGTTTTCAGCCATTTCCAGTCCACTGCTAAACAAACAGACACAAGTACGTTAAAAAACACTATATACATGTAACAAGTCAAAGTCAGTTATAGCCTTGATGTACTCGTATATGCACAGAAAAAAAGCTCCTGTGAAGGAAGATGGAAGAAAGATGCAGACAGTGTCCGTAATGGCAATGTGCTGAAAACAGTGAAAATTTAAATATAGTTTCAAAAGGAATACAAAAAGAGTTTCAGTCATTATAAAGAATAAATATGAATAACACGTGAAACATTTTTTCGTCTTTTTCTTCAGGCTTTCCTCCTTAAATCTATAAAAGTGTTAGAATTTCTAACTAATGCACAGTAAAATAGCACACAAGAGATTCTGAGATGTTCCCTTTCATTCAGTTGAACAGATGTATGGCTGATGTTCTGCCTTTTATATTTTAAAATGTGACCGCTCATATCTCATGGTTACCTAGCAGCGTGAAACTATAGAGAATTGGCTCAGAACATCATAGAACGTCTATGAAAACAGATTTCATATTTATTTTGCATATAAACAGTTTGAGAATTACAGCAATTACAACTTGATGTCATTATTAATCATTAGCCTGTTCATAAAGCGAGGTTCTAGCACACACAGGAATTTTTGTCCGTTTATGTAGACACTGAAGCATACGTAATTAAGACAGCATCTAAAATAGAAGCATTTAGGTGCACTTTACAAGCATACAAAACATTTTAAGTCTAAATGACTTAATAATGGCCACCTTCCAATTAGCCGCCTTTCCACCATCTCTGACAAATGACAAGAAACAGACCAGAAGTCATTCATTTCATTCTAGAGTAGTATGGAACTTTGTGGAGTTTCAACCATATGTGTATGTAGCTTCAGGTGCGTTAAAATAACCTTATGTGACTGTCCGAATAGAAGTGATGTATTCTAATCAAAACCTTAATCATGAAGTAAGAATTACTAGTATTTTCCCACTTAAAAGTTATTCTGTAAAAACTCTGGGTCTGATTCATGAAACACAAGCATAATGAATTTTTGTGTCAACTGTTCATAAAGCAGTTCTGACGTAAACTTTCGAATTCATAAAAATGTTCGTATTTTCAAAATATGCTCTCTATCATGTGTAAATGGTGCTTAAAACTTTTTTTTTGCTTGTACAATGACCGAACAACAATGGAGAAGGTAATATTGCTCAAAATGAGACACTTATAATACGTTACTGCCATGGATAATCGAAATCATAGCAACCAAAGCATCTTGGATGGAAAAACGCTGTGCCATCAAAAGTTCTCATGCGCCACCTGCTGGCCGTTGTCAGAAGAGTGCCTGCCATTTCTTCAATTGGTTAAAAACGCTTTGTTGGACACACGTTAATTGAATATTTATTGTTAGGCATATTGCCTAATAATAGTCTTTTTTGCATTTATGCAATATACTGGAGCCAAACCTGGAAAGGGAGTCCAGAAGATTCCACTGCATTCCTGAGCACGTACTTTACGTAGTTGTAATTCATAGGTGGGGATTATGCTAAATGCGAATGAGTGTGCACGTGCGCCCTGTTTGTGACTGATTTGAACTCATTAAAGGAGAAGTCCACTTCCGAAACAAAGATTCACATATAATGTACTCACCCCTTGTCATCCAAGATGTTCATGTCTTTCTTTCTTCAGTCGTAAAGAAATTATGTTTTTTGAGGAAAACAATTCTGCATTTTTCTCCATATAATGGACTGCTATGGCTGTAAACGATCCCAGCTGAGGAAGAAGGGTCTTATCTAGTAAATCACTTATTCGACTCTGCATGAGCCGGGAAAAGAATTTTCCTTTTGTGCCTTACAGTTCAAAAGTTATTAGCATAAAATTATTGAAATTTTGGACAAGTGGTGGTGCTAGAGAGTTTGAGTTAGAGACTCCAAACTTGCTGTGGTTAATGTTGGGACTGTCCTCTATCAGTGTACCAAATTTCACAACTTTTCCGCAAGCGGTTCTATGGGCTGCCATAGACTTAATAGCGGAAAAAGAAGAAGAAGAAGAAGAAGAACGCCAACGGATACAATAGGTGCCATCGCACCTTCGGTGCTTGGCCCCTAATAAGAATTCTAACGGATACAATAGGTGCCTACGCACCTGCGGTGCTTGGCCCCTAAATATTTGGATTTGTGCCCGAATGAGAAAGGTAGAATACATGAGCACAAAGCTCCTTTGTCAGTGAGAGCATGATCACTGTCTAGTGGGCTTTGTTTTCAGGTGCGCAACTCCTGGCATTCACTGTTCTTCTGCCGGCGGTTATCAAACAGCGTTGCATTACTGTGGGCGCTCCCTTCAGGATTGAGGGTGAATTGCCTGTATTTGTTGTAAGGCCTCATGCACCGAACCGAGATGCCCGTACCGTGACGGTTCGGTACAGATACATGTATCGTTACACCCCTAGTGCATTCCTACACAAATCGTACCTTACTGTACTGTACTGATCCATACTGTTCGGTGGAAATGAGCTATTATTGACCTAAGTATTTGTAAATGTGACCCTGATTGTATGATATGGTATGATAGAAAATCATCAGTGCAAAATATATTCTTTTCGTATATGTCTCCCTGCCTGTTCACATGTCTGAAGTTCAACTCCAGGGCGATGGAGAAATCGCCGGTTTACGTAGCTGTTTAGCCAATTCCTGTGAACATATTCAAGATATGACTTAAAATGTCGCCATTCAGCATCCTCAATTTTTGTCTGAAATGGGCAATTTCTCTTTCGTCCCTAATGAGCCGGGAGTTTTAATGGATGACCATTGTACTTAGGGATTTAAAATGAACACCCACCAACCCGCCAAATGTGGGTAATCAGCGGTAGGGGGTAGTGGCTGTTGGTTTTTCAGCATTTTTATGTATTTGAACCCTTTCCAACAATGACTGTATGATTTTGATTATCCATCTTTTCACACTGAGAACAACTGAGGAACAACTCATATGCAACTATTACAGAAGGTTCAAACGCTCACTGATGCTTCAGAAGGAAAAAAGATGCATTGGTGTAAACTTCTGAACAGAATGAAGATGTGTACATTTTCCTTATTTTGCCTAAATATCATATTTTTTAAAAATGTTTTCACCTCCTGGAACTTGATGCATTCCTTCTTAAGCATCAGTGAGCGTCTGAATCTGTAATAGTTGAGGTTTAACTAAAAAACACAGTTGTGGATCATTCAGGTAACTGCACATTATTAAGAATCAAGTGTGTAAACTTTTGAATAGGGTCATATTTATAAATTCAACTAGTATTTTCTCTTGTGGACTATACGTAAGCATCTTTTGTGTGAAATATAATTTATTCAGGTCAGTACTAAACAAAAAATAACATACATTTTGTATGATCCATCCTATTTTGGTAAAAAATTAACATTTTGGACCTTCTGCAAGGTGTATGTAAACTTTTGACCTCAACTGTATGGGTTTCAGATATCAGGTAAGCAAAAGCTTGCAAGAAATACAGTTTTGTGAGAAACACACTTAACCATGAAATTGGTAAACAAATATCTTTATTTAAAATATGTTTTGTGCCTTCTAAATATGTTTCAGGTCTCAATATTAGCCTTTTTTTCTCTTAAACTTTTTCTGTTACTGTTAGCATCAAATCATACTGGGATGTTTGCTAAAGCTTGTAGATGTGGCACAGCCCTAGCCACCACTTGGTGTAAACATCACCAACATCTGTACAGTCACCCATGTATTTAATACAATAATAAATTATTGATATGATATTAATATCATACAACCGTTAAGTGATTTACAATTGAGGCATAATTCTTTTATGCAAAAATACATCTGCTAATCGTTTCCTGATCTCTTTAGTCCTGGTGCAATAAACTGTGGGGTTTATTAATGAAGGAACAAGAGATGCTACAATTGTTACTGCATTTCTCTCTGTTAAATTTAGCACAACTCCTATTCGAGTTAGTAAAACAGAAACCAGCTTTGGTGCATAATAACTAAGCAAGACAATGAGGTGACTCAAGCAAGTGTTGATCATTTGCTTTTTGCTTGAGTTGTTGGACAGTTTAGTCACACTATATGCCAGGACACCGTATGTGCACATAATGAAAGGAAACTGTCCACACAACAGCCACAGATTAATCATTGCAGGCAAGAAAAAATAAGGTTCAGGATTAACACAAGCGGCTCTGATCATAGAAGGATAATCACAGAACACATATCTGATGATAGGCTGACAGTACGGGACACTGTCTGCCACTGATATCACAACACCCATTGTAGCAAAACCAATGAGCCAAGTCAGTAAAATAAGCAGACATGTTCGTGAATTTGTTACAATACTGTGGTATCTTAAAGGAAGCCTGATTGCAATAAGTCGGTCAGTTGCCATTAATGTCAGAGCCATGCATACTGTGATATCACCAAGATGATAGAAGAATGTCCTTGAGATACAAGAGTAATATGAAACAGTTTTGATCTCAGCCAGCAGCACTGAAATCATGGTTGTGCTGCAGCTAGAAGAAAACATTATATCAATAACAGCTAGATTACAGATTAATATGTACATTGGTTTGAGTAAATGTCTGTTAGTCAAGATGATACACAGATTGATGCCGTTCCCAAGCAATATTAGCATGTAGGTTATTAAGATGAGAAATCCGAGGAGATTTTGATTCTGCAGGTGATCAAATCCAGTGATTATAAAGCCGTCTACATTTTTCACAGTGTAATTTTCAGCTGCCATTTTCAGTCACTCAGACACAACAGTAACATACACACACAGGTATTTCCAAATACAAATATAAAATCAAACAACAACAATCATATCCTTGATGTTCTCATATATACATAGAAAAAAAGATCCTGTGAAAGAAAATGGCAGAAGGATGCAGACAGCGTCTGTAGCGGCCAGGTGATAAAAACTGTGAAAGTTGAAGTATAGTTTTAACAAAAATATAATAAGATGTTCAGTCATTTTAAATCTTAAATATGCAAAACATTTTCTAGTCTTATTCTTCCTTTTTAGATCCTTAAAAATATTTTTAAAAAATTATTGTGCAAGAGCTTCCGAGATGTTGCTCTCATCCATTTCAACAAATATGTGTGTGATATCCTGCCTTTTATTTATTTATTTTTTTTTAGTTGTGTGACACATACAGTGCGTCATCGTTTCTGGAAGCAATGATTAAATCAATTAATATATGCAAATGTGTTTTCTAGCAATAACTTTTAATGTTGGTCTCAAACACAGTTCAGAAATTTTAAAAATTACCGTATTTTTAGAAAATTAAAATACAAATGTCATCGTATTTTGTAAAAGGTGTTGGGAAAACACAATATAGTAAACTGGTAAAACATTTAGGCAAAGGCCAACCAAGAGATCAATGGTTGTAGCAAATCACACAATGTGCATCTCTAGATGCTAAATTATTTTTTTTTAATTCTGTCTTACATAACAATACATTGGCGGACATCTTAAAAGAAACAGTATTTGGTTCTTTGTAGTTAACCTGGATATCAGTTGGGATAGAGCCACAGGTTATGAGCATTAAAGCAAAGGTGCAGTGAAGGCCCAACATGTTCTCACTCCCAAATGCACAGGGGTACCCCTTTATTATTATTTTTCGACATGCAGGGTACTCCATTTACTTTCAGTTGTTTGCCTTTTGTGTCAGATCATGACACATTTAATTCTTTGCACAAAGCCTTTTCTCTTTGACTTGACTCTTGGGTTTATTTGTCTCAGTTCACCGTGAATGCCAATCATCAGTTGTTTACTGCATGGAACATAAACGTTCCTCAGAGTCAGAAATCCCTGGAGAACCAATTAAGGGCCTTGAATTGTTGCAAACATGTAGACACTTTGTCTACATGTGGACAAACAACACTGAGGCTTCAAACCATTACCCTCTTGCATGTGCACAGAAAAACAAAAAACAAAAAATTGCATTTTTTTTAAATTGGTCTAACTAAAAATCATGGTTTGAGCCTGTTTTGTTCACTTTGTCTAAAAGCATATAACATTCCCTATAGAAACAATGAAAAAAAAAACAATTGCTTGTTTAGGAGTGCTGATGTGCAAACACATTTTGGCTATAGCCTTACTGTCTGCAGAAATAATTGTGGGTTTTATTCATTTTTGGCTTGTGTCTAAAGAAAATATATTGATTAAATATTTAGTCTTCATAACAGGCCTCATAATCTTTTTACTTTGAATAAATGTTTTTGTCTTTGGAAAAATATTTTGATTATTATTAATTTGAACCAAACCTTACGTTAGAATATAAGCTGGTCAGTGTCATGTCTCAAATTTGCTATATGTGACCCTGGACCACAAAACCAGTCATAAGGGGCAGTTTTTTTTTTTTTTTAATTGCTGTATGGTTTGTTAGGATAGGACAGTATTTGGCCGAGATACAACTATTTGAAAGTCTGAAATCAAAATATTGAGAAAATCACCTTTAAAGTTGTCCAAATGAAGTTCTTAGCAATTCATATTGCTAATAAAAAATTACGTTTTGGTATATTTATGGTAGGAAATTTACAAAGTATCTTCATGGAACATGATATTTACTTAATATCCTAATGAGTTTTGGCATTTAAAAAAATCGATCATTTTGACACATATAGTATATTACAAATATACTGTACCTGTGCTGCTTAAGACTGGTTTTGTGGTCCAGGGTCACATATGTGAAAAACTTCATCTTAACTTCTTTAAAATTCATGTTGGGTATATTTATAAATGCTAAATGTTATCCCATCTATAATATTGAAACCAAAACCAGTAGATCAGCAAGATTACTCATCACACAGACTCTACTGTGAACCATAATGTATAGGCCAACATATTAATATACACAAGGGCCTTCTTTATGTTCAGTTAAAAGCTGAGCTGATAATGTTCCCTGTAGTGTTTGAGATCCCAGTACACAAATGTTTTAATAGAATCAGTAACTGCTGGGACTGAGGGACAACAAATGTTATATTATATTGATTTGCTTTATTAATATTATTCATACACAGCACAAATACACAGTGCCTTTACAAATATTTAGCTTTCTGTTTCACATTACATTATTAATTTCTTCTAATACTGTGATTAAAAAAAAAAAAAAAAAAAAAAAAAAAAAGCATTCTTTGTTTTAAAAACAATTGTCTGTTTTGGCATTGTCTCTAACATGAGCAAGAGCATCATAAAACACAATCTAAGAATTAACATTAGAAATCTATCCTTGAACCTGAGTTTTAATGATTAGGCATAATTTTTTTGCGCAAAAACACATCTACTAATTGTTTTCTGATCTCTTTAGTTCTGGTGCAGTAAACAGTGGGGTTAATTAAAGGAGGAACTATAGAGGCTACAATCACTATTGCATTTCGCTCTGTTAAAGTTAGCACAACTCCTATACGTGTTAGTAAGTTAACTACCACCTTCGGTGCAAAATAACTGAGCAGGACAATAATATGACTCAAGCAAGTGTTGATCATTTGCTTTCGGCTTGAGTTGTTGGAGAGTTTAGTCACACTATATGCCAGGACAGCATAGGTACACAGAATAAAAGGGAACTGTCCACACAGTGGCCACAAATTAAATATTGTAGAAAGAGCAAAAAATGGTTCAGGATCAACACAAGCAGTTGTGACGAGTGCACCATATCCACAGAACACATATTTGATGATAGGCTGACAGTATGGGAGTTTGTCTACCAGAGAAGTCAAAAAACCTAACAGACCAAAACCACCAACCCAGGTTAGAAAAATAAGCAGACATGTTCGTGAGTTTGTTACAATGCTGTGGTATCTTAACGGAAATCTAATTGCAATAAGTCGGTCAATTGCCATTAATGTCACAGCCATGCATTCTGAAAATTCACCAAGATGATAGAAGTACATACCTGAGATACAAGAGTACAATGAAATGGTTTTAATCTCAGCCAGCAGCACTGAGATCATGGTTGGGCTGCAGCTAGTAGAGAACATTATGTCAACAACAGCTAGATTACCGATTAATATGTACATTGGTTTGTGTAAATGTCTGTTAGTCGAGATGATACACAGATTGATGCTGTTCCCAAGCAATACGAGGATGTAGGTTATTAAGATGAGGAATCCGAGGAGTTTTTGGTTCGGCAGGTAATCAAATCCAGTGATTATAAGGCTGTCTACATTTTTCACAGTGTAATTTTCCTTTGCCATTTTCAGTCACTCACTTCCTAACATACAGATACAAGTATTTAAAAAAATACAGTTAGTACAGATGAAAAGATGAAGTCACTTAGAGCCTCGACGTACTCGCATAGGCAAAGAAAAAAAGCTCCTAGGAAGGAAAATGGCAGAAAGATGCAAACAGTGTCTGTAACAGCCAGATGACGAAAACTGTAAAGACTGAAGTAAAGTTTTAACAGAAGTACAAAAAGAGTTTCATTCATTCTTAGGAATAAGGAAAAAAAGTATTTTGTAAAACAATTTTTTAGTTTTTTCCCCGTTATGGCTTTAAAAATATTTGAATTCCAAAGAGAGTAGATTAAAATTGCATAAAATAAACCATCAAAGATGTTCCTCTCATCCTGTTTAAGAGACTTGTGTGTGATGTTATGCCTTTTATATTTTCATCGTGTGACAGATACGTCATGGTTTCATAGCAACTGTGATTAAGACAAAACATACAATGTCTTTCCTAATAATATGAAATGCATAATCAGTTATTTCTCCAACAATTATGAATTAACCTATGATTTGTTTCTGTAAATTTGAAGTTAATTCTTTCTGCTGTAATCCATTTTTTTTTTGTATTTTTTTTCTCTTTCAAAAAAAATGTGGATCTCAACAATGTTTTTATTATAATATTGGCAAAATATTTGCTATGGTCTCCAACACAGCTCTAACAGAAGTTACTTTTAGAGTTTTTTTAACAGACGCTTTGTGTTTAATGATCACTTTAGGGGCCATTCACATATTGCGTCTTTTGCACGCTCAAGTTCGTTATTTTAAATGTAGACGTGTGGCAGCCATGCTCATAATGGAAGCGATGCGGTCGCGATGTGCACGCGGTGCGACGCGCTCAGTGTTTTCAGGCGCGTCCACGCTGCATTGAGATGAAAACATCTCATCTTTTCAGAATTCCGCAAGCGCTTCGCGGGTCATGTGAACCAATCAGTTAGCTTCATCCTTTCCTATAACAACATTGAAAGCTCAGCCAAGATGGAGAAACAGCTGATCATAGCTGTACAGGAATAGCCATTTTTAAATAAATTTAGTAACAGCTACAGCAAGTGATTTTTAGTGCTAGAAATCCGTTTGTCCTTTGATGAAACTTCCGCGTCTTCATTGAGAGTGCGGGTCATGGTTGCTTAGCAACGGCAGACGCCACGGAAGCGCAAACTACAGAGCACTTTGAAAAGGAGAAGAATTCGGCGCACCTAGCGTTTTCCATGCGTTTTTAGGCGCGATATGTGAACGGCCCCTTAAGCTGCTTAAATCTGATTGGCACATGTTGATGAACATTCTAAATTCTGCATTCATCACATTAAAGGAGAAATTCACTTCCAGAACAAAAAATGTACAGATAATTTACACACACCCTTGTCATCCAAGTTCGTGTCTTTCTTTCTTCAGTCGTCAAGAAATAATATTTCTTGAGTAAAACGTTCCAGAACTTCTCTCCATATAGTGGACTTCTATGGTGCCCCCAAGTTCCAAAATGTAGTTTAAATGCAGCTTCAAATGGCTTTAAAAGAATCCCAGCCGAGGAAGAAGGGTCTTATGTAGCGCAACGATTAGTCATTTTCGAAACCAATTGACAATTTATATACTTTTTAATAGGGATGGGCGACATCTTATCGTTTGCGATATATTGGTAAAAATTTTACCCACAATAAGAGCTAGTCTTCCTGCGATAATAATGATGAAGTCTAGTTGTTGACATATTTCTGCGTGTGACAGTGCAGAGTTACATACTGAGGGCAGACATGAAACTAGTATATGGCTAAATGAGGAGCTCCAATCTGGAACTGGTTTGGTCAAAACTGTGCAGTGCGACAAAAATCAGTCTGAGCCTTGAATAACGTTAAATATACTGGTAGCACGTGTCAGATCTATTTTGACCTCACTCAGACCGTCACCACGGTCTTACCTTAAATTATGCCATTCTGCTGCCTGCCCGAGTTTAATGTAAACAAAGTCAGGTGACTGACCCTGAGTGGTTGGTTCGGTATAATACATCCGGGTGAACCATGCACTTCCTCTTTGCCTTTCTCGCCTCTTTTGAGACCGGTGTCCCAGAAAAGAATGTGAAAAGACAGATAGCCTGGTGTGTCAGACTTATAATGCGGCCACACGTGTGGCTCATTCTGGTAATGCACTAGCTATAATTTTGGCTGCTTTGAGAAAAATTAGAAGTCAGGAGGATCGGGATATTTTAGGTTTGGTAGATGCGGTCCTTGCTACACATGCACAGCTTACTAGGGACGTTGGTGCCTCTATGTCATGCAATACTTTCTCGTAGGCAGATTAGGTTGGCACAAACCTCCCTGCCTGACACTATCAGAAAAGAACTGACCTACATGCTAGTTACTCCGGGACTCCAGGTTTTCCACCCAGATTCTCAAGCGATACTTGACATAGCAGAACAAGCGTGTTATAGAAGGGAGTCAGTGCAGCGCACATTTGATCGCTCTAGGGTGACTAGACAATCGTTTCAAGGCTGTCAGCCCCTTCAGCCTCCCCACTTTAATCAGCCACAACCATGGGAGTGTGTTGGAAGACCGAATAGTCGCTCTCGGAGATTTGATGACAGTAGAGGTGCCAGGAGGGAGCCATGGCGCAAACAGGTGGCTCAGTCCCGGTCATCCTTTAAAGATGCCCCGCAGAAAAAGCGGAATCCTAGGGGCTCGGGCCCCCAAGGAGGAACTGCGTAGCAATTCCAGAAGGGCAGCTGGACTCTGCTCCCAACTATGCTTGGACATTTGGGAGGAAAAATTTCAGACCATTGGGTACTGTCTACAGTAAAAAATGGATACAGAATTCAGTTCCGGCATCGACCTCCCCCATTTTTAGGGGTACACATGACTGTAAAGAACAAAGTCCAGGCACAGATTTTATCAGAAGAAATTGCAACCCTTCTAAAAAAGAAGGTGATTTCTCAGCTAAAGCCCAACAAACAGCTCAAAGTATTTCCTTGTGCCAAAGAAAGGTGGTGCATACATAAAAGTGCTGCGGTTCAAGATACTGACCACTGCACAAATCCTGGAGTCTATAGAACCAGACGAATGGTTCACAACAATAGACGCATATTTTCATGTACCAATTCATCCAGACCACAAGAAGTTCCTTCGTTTTGCTTTTCAAGGCCGGGCGTATCAGTTCGAAGTCCTCCCCTTTGGCCTCTCTCTATCACCTCGTGTCTTCACCAGGGTGGTGTCAGCGACCCTTTGCCCTCTTCAGGTGGCAGGTATAAAGATCCTCCCATATCTAGACGACTGGCTGATCTGTGCACCAAGCCGTCATCAGGTCTTGGAGGACACAAAGACAGTTATCAATCATTATAGAGGGATTTGCCTTTCGCATGAGCTACGAGAAAAGCAATGTCAAACCACGTCAACAGGCCGTATTTCTTGGATTAGTTCTGGATTCCCTCACAATGACAGCTTCACTTGCTCCACAGAGGGTAAAAGTGTTATCTACTTTAGCACAATCTTTCCGTTTAGGGAAATGGATAGAGTTGGTGCAGTTTCAAAAATTGTTGAGGATGATATAGGCGGCAGTAAAAGTTGTGCCTCTGGGGTTGCTCAGAGCACCACTACAGTGGTGGATCGACAAGTTTCAACTCCACCCCAAATTACACAGGCGGGTGAGACTGAAAGTCACACAAAAATGCATTCAGGCAATGCACCCCTGGTTAAGCAAAAAGAAACTGGGCCAGGGGTTTCCCCTGGGGAACATACCAGCAAGGAGGTTGGTGGTGACAACGGATGCATCTCTGACTGGTTGGGGGGCTGTCTGGCAAGGCAGAACAGTCAGAGGCTCTTGGGTGTTCCCTTTGACCATGCAACACATCAATGTGTTGGAGTTGAGGGCAGTTTACCTGGCCTTGAAACGACTGATTCATTTCTTGCAAGGCAAACATGTCCTTGTAAGGACCGACAACATGTCAACAGTTTATCATATCAACCATCAGGGAGGCAACAGGTCATTGCGTTGCCTCCAGGAGACCAGGAGGCTTTGGGAGTGGATGCACTCCCACCTCACGAATGGCCGGAAGGGTTGTTATACGCTTTTCCGCCCCTGCCATTGATTCCTCATGTGCTCAAGCGTGTGGAAATGGGGCATCAAAGGATTCTATTGATTGCACCGAAATGGCCAATGAGACATTGATTCCCACTTCTTTTACTTCTAGTACGAGGCCATCCCTGGCCATTACCAATCAGAGCAGAACTTCTTACCCAGGTGGAGGGTCAGATTTGGCACCCAAATCCAGCCATCCAACTTTGGATTTGGCCTCTGCTCAGTCCGTCTCTCATGAGCTAGAGGAGGCGGTAGCAAAAACCATTAACAATGCTAAAGCACCTTCTACCTGGGAAAACTATTCAAATCGGTGGCGTGTGTTCTCAAAGTGGTGTCAGGATAGAAACCTGAATCCGGCTGATTGTGGTCTTGAGTCTATTCTGTGTTTTCTTCAGTCACTGTTAGACTCAGGAAGAAAAGTCAACACTGTTAAGGTTTATGTTGCAGCTATTTCTCATGTCCACAATACTGTAGAAGGCTTGTCAATTGGTAAACATACATTAGTGTCTCAGTTTCTTAAAGGTGCATGACGTCTGACATCATGACGTCATGACGAGAGATCTGACCCAGATTCCTTATCTAGAGGACTTGACCTTTCTAGTCTGTGCCCAGTAAGAGCACTTCGCACATACATTGAGCGCACACAAGAATGGCGACAGTCGCATACTCCGTTGTTTTTGTGTTTCGATTTTAAAAAAAGCATTGGACAACCGATATCGAAGCAGCGTCTCTCACACTGGATAGTGGACACTATTGCACAAGTATACTCCAACCAGAGCTTACCAGATCCAGGGAAACTGGTGGCTCATTCTACTAGGAGACTAGCCACATCATGGGCAGCACTGAAAGGTGTGGCACTTACAGATAATTGTGCAGCGGCCTCATGGAGTTCACCTTGTACCTTTGCCCGGTATTACAGGGTCAATGTGGCAGTTTTGTTTGGGTCTGCAGTTCTACAGTCAGCTGCTAAGCAGGAATGTGGGGAAGGAGTGGCTGTTCACCCCTCGTGACTTTGATGGTGCTAGTCATCCAAGGTAAGACCGTGGTGACGGTCTGAGTGAGGTCGAAATAGATCGTAAGTTATGACTATAACTATGGATCTATGAGACCGAATGATGACCGTCACCATCTTCTGTCACTCAGGGTGAACTGAGGCGTTCCAGGCAGGAGGAAGTGCATGGTTCACCCGGATGTATTATAGCGAACCAACCACTCAGGGTCAGTCACCTGACTTTGTTTACATTAGGTCTCGGGGGGGCAGCAGAATAGCGTCATTCAAGGTAAGACCGTGGTGACGGTCATCATTCGGTCTCATAGATCCATAGTTATAGTCATAACTTGCGTTCTGCATGTGTATAAGCCTGTTTACAAACATGTTGTTATTGGCATGCTTTTTCTCCAAATTAACTTCATAACATAGTCAAGTGTTTGAAATAACCGCTTGTGATCAGCCGTGGTTTCATATCACAGAATGAGGCTGAAATCATACTATTTTATAGTATTATAAAGGCTATGTCGATTAGCATTACATCATAAATATACTTTATCCTTATAAAAATACCCAAGATTGCTTGAAGAACAGAGACAAACCATATTTGTAGCAATCGTATGTTTATGTCTTCACGTTTCCTCAGATAAAATTATCTGCTTTTTATTCAGCTACAGCGATAACTGGATTAGAGATTCCTGATGCGTCGTCAGTGGTACTACTACTGCTATAAAGCATATGTGGAGTTTCTGCACAAGGGCGCCCTCTGGCTTCAGAAAGACCTTTATTGCCAAGTGTGGCAAGGAACACAAGGAATTCGTCTTAATGTTAGGAGCTTCCAGTACAGAAAGTACAAACTATTTAATTCACATTCCAGTGAATTAAACAGTCATTACATTATGTGTGTACTCAGTACTGCTCACAACACCCTATTTTGCGTAAAAATAGGAAAGATAATATTTATTTCTATTTCCCTGAATTATCGTCATTGATATCATTATCGCAATAAATACCAGAAATTAATTGTGAAAATTGTTTAAGCCCATATCTCCCATCCCTACTTTTTAACCTCAAATGCTCGTCTTGTCACTTTTCTGCGATGCGTATGTGTAGTGTAATCCGGGTCAATACAGTTATGGTAGGTCGAAAAACTCCCATCTCGTTTTCTTCTTCAATGTCAAAATCATTCTATATTGCTGTTTTACCTTTTTTTTGTTGGGGAAGTTGGGGAAGAAATTGAGGTGAGAGTTTTTCAACTTTCCCTAACTGTATTGACTAACACTAACACTAACAAAGTTACGTTTAGATGTTTTTAAACACAAACTTTGTGCGTTATGATTAGGGTTGGTTATTGCTTGTTTTTTATTAGGAGATTTGGTGTATCATATCATTGCTACGCTGACGATACTCAGCTCTACATACCACTTAAACATGATGATAATTCGGCTGTAACTCAATTAACTGCCTGTCTCCTCAAATTGAAAACAAATAATTTTCTGCATCTAAATGATGATAAAGCACAGGTCGTTTTGTTTGGATCAAGTGGCAAAACTGACTTGTGCACAATTGATTTGGGCTCTCTTACCCAATATCAAGCCCACAATGCTAAAAGTCTGGGTTTTATACTTAACTGCCAACTAAAGTTAGATAAACGGATTAATGCCACTGTGAGTTCCGGCTTTTACCATCTTAGTAGATTAGTGAAGGTTAAACCCTTTCTGAGCAGGAAGAGTCTTGAGACCGTAATACATGCTTTCATTTCTTCGCGACTCGATTATTGTAACTCGCTTTACTATGGCCTGCCAGTCTCATCTATACATCGACTTCAGTTGGTTCAAAATGTGGCTGCCCGTTTGCTTACGGACAGTCGCAAATGGGTACATATTACACCTATCTTACATTCGCTACATTGGTTACTGTTGCAGTACTGTATTGAGTTTAAATTTCGCTCTTTGTGTACAAAGCTATAAATGGGATTGCTCCTCAATATCTTTCAGAGATGCTTACTGTCCACAATCCTGTTAGATCACTCAGATCTCAGGCTACACATATGTTGTGTACTAGACTAGACTAAAATGAAGTAGCCTAAAATGTAGGGGAGATAGAGCCTTCTCTGTTCTCTGTTACTTTCTGTTGTTTAAAGTGATAAAATATAGCTTTTTTCCCCACCAGATTTCTGTTATTATCCATCAAACTAATCCGATCGCTCGTTTTTAATCTATAACCGCCAGTGCAACGCTGCGCTGTGCGTTAGCATTCCGTTTGCCGGTTAGCCTGCCATTTGCGTTCCCACTCACGTCTCTATTCACGTCTACTACCGCTTTCCTTTCTTCCCTCGCTCTCGTTGATCGCTCGTTTTTATTGTACAACCGCGAGTGCAGCGTGTTTGTAGTGTGTTAGCCGGTTAGCTTGCCATTCACTTTTAATTTTTCTCTACGCCTTTTTCTACACAAGTTCATCAGACAACAGTGGTGAGTTGAAATCATTCTACATCTACGGTGAGTAATGGCTTCTTCTCCTTTCCTGGTAACCTGCATCACCTGTCATATGTATAGTTTATCAATCTCTGTCGGCAGCGAGGGATTCACATGTGATAAATGCAGGGAAATAGTTAGGCTGACAGAGAAGATTTCAGAACTAGAGACACGCATCCAAACTTTAATCGAGGATAGTAAGAATGTGAGGGCATTAGATATGGCTTTGGATGCGACTAGCTTAGGAAGTCCCGTACATTGTTCGGTTCCGGTAACTTCGCCTTTGCAGCAGGGCAACTGGGTGACTGTGAGACGGCATAGTCGCGGGTCAAAACACCGCTCTTCCGTTCCGATCAGAACATCAAACAGGTTCTCCCCACTCAGTGACGCACCCACTGAGAAACCTGATCAAAGTGCTCTAGTTATTGGCGATTCTATTGTACGGAACGTGAAAATAGAGACACCAGCCACCATAGTCCAATGTTTACCGGGAGCCAGAGCGCCTGACATCTTGGCAAATTTAAAAGTGCTGGCTAATGCTAAACGTAAATTCAGTAAGATCGTTATTCACGTCGGCACAAATGATGTTCGACTTCGCCAGTCGGAGATCACTAAAAATAATGTTAAAGAGGTGTGTGAACTTGCAAGTACGATGTCAGACACTGTAATTTGCTCTGGTCCCCTCCCTGCGTATCGTGGTGACGAGATACATAGCAGACTGTCGTCACTAAATGGCTGGATGTCTAAGTGGTGCCCGCAGAATAACATAGGTTTCATAGACAATTGGACAAGTTTTTGGGGCAGACCTGACCTGTTGAAAAGAGATGGTCTTCATCCCTCCAGGGGTGGTGCTGCTCTTCTCTCTAGTAATATGGCATATAGTCTTAGAGTTTGCACTTGACTAACTGGGGCCCAGGTCAGGAAGCAGACAGACTGGCTAATCCGACCGTCTGCTAGCCGCCTCACGTCACCAGAATCAGTTAATTCTCAGCACATAGAGACCCTTTCACCTAGATATCATGCTATAGAGACTGTGTCTGTTCCCGAGCTAGACAATACAAAAGACGTCCAAACCAATTTAAGAGTAACAATCTAATCAACGTTCAACAAATAAAAAACTTACATAATACAGAGAAACAAATGATAAAACTTGGCCTTTTGAATATCAGGTCCCTCTCGACAAAAGCGCTTTTTGTAAATGATATGATCATTGATCATAATCTAGATGTGCTATGTTTGACAGAAACCTGGCTAAAATCAGATGATTACATTATCTTAAACGAGTCTACTCCTCATGATTACTGTTATAAACATGAGCCACGTCTAAAAGGTAAAGGGGAGGTGTTTCTACAATTTATAGCAATATTTTTAGTGTTTCACAGAGAGCGAATTTCAAGTATAACTCATTTGAAGTAATGGTGCTTCATATAACATTATCCAGAGAAACAATTGTTAATGATAAATCCCCTATGACGTTTGTACTTGCTACTTTATACAGGCCACCAGGGCACCATACAGATTTTCTTCAAGAATTTGCTGATTTTATATCTGAGCTGGTGTTAGCTACAGATAAGGTCTTAATAGTAGGTGACTTTAACATCCATGTTGATATTGAAAATGATGCGCTGGCAGCTGCATTTACAGACATTCTAAATTCTATTGGAGTTAGACAACAGGTGTCCGGTCCCACTCATTGTCGAAATCATACTTTAGACTTAATACTGTCACATGGAATTGATGTCAATGCCGTTGAGATTCTGCAGCAAAGTGATGATATCTCTGATCATTATCTAGTCTCGTGTATTCTCCAGATGACTAAAACTGTAAATTCAACTCCTTATTACAAGTATGGTAGAACCATCACTTCTACTACAAAAGATTGCTTTCTAAGTAATCTTCCTGACTTATCTGAATTCCTCAGCATGTCCAATAGCTCAGAAAAACTTGATGATGTAACAGAAACTATTGACTCTCTCTTTTCCAGGACTCTAGATACGGTCGCTCCTCTGCGCCTAAGGAAGATTAAGGAAAATAGTCCGACCCCGTGGTATAACGAGCACACTCGCGCCCTAAAGAGAGCAGCCCGGAAAATGGAGCGCAGCTGGAGGAAAACAAAATTAGAGGTTTTTCGTACTGCTTGGCGGGAATGTACCCTATCGTACAGAAAAGCGTTAAAATCGGCCAGATCTGACTACTTTTCGACTCTTTTAGAAGAAAACAAACATAACCCTAGGTATTTATTCAATACAGTGGCTAAGTTAACAAAAAATAAAGAACCAACAGGCACTGACTATGCCCATCAGCATAGCAGTAATGACTTTATGAACTACTTTACTTCTAAGATCGATACAATTAGAGACAAAATTGTCACTATGCAGCCGTCAATTACAGTGTCGCATCAGATAGTGCGCTATAGATCTCCTGGGGAACAATTCAACTCATTCTCTACTATAGGTCAGGAAGAATTGTATAAACTTGTTAAATCATCTAAACCAACAACTTGTATGCTAGACCCTATTCCATCTAGGCTACTAAAAGAGATGCTTCCAGATCTCATAGATCCTCTGCTAAATATTATTAATTCATCACTGTCATTAGGATATGTCCCCAAAACCTTCAAACTGGCTGCTATTAAGCCTCTAATTAAAAAACACAACTTGACCCCAACGAATTAACTAATTACAGACCTATCTCGAATCTCCCATTTCTGTCAAAGATATTAGAAAAGGTTGTATCCTCACAGTTATCTTCCTTCCTACAGAAATATGATATCTGTGAGGATTTTCAGTCAGGTTTTAGACCGTACCATAGTACTGAGACTGCTCTTATTAGAGTTACAAATGATCTACTCTTATCATCCGATCGTGGTTGTATCTCTCTGTTAGTGCTACTGGATCTTAGTGCTGCGTTTGATACTGTTGACCACAACATTCTCTTGAATAGACTTGAGAATTATGTTGGCATTAGTGGTAGTGCATTGGCATGGTTCAAATCGTATCTATCTGACCGCCATCAATTCGTGGCAGTAAATGATGAGGTATCATATCGATCTCAAGTGCAGTATGGAGTACCACAAGGCTCAGTACTAGGGCCGTTACTCTTTACGCTTTACATGTTACCCTTGGGTGATATCATCAGGAAATATGGTGTTAGCTTTCACTGCTATGCTGATGATACCCAGCTCTATATTTCTTCGCGGCCTGGCGAAACGTACCAATTTGAAAAACTAATGGATTGTGTAGTTGAGTTAAAAAATTGGATGACAAGTAATTTCTTACTGCTAAATTCTGAAAAAACAGAGGTGTTAGTTATTGGGCCTAAAACCTCAGCGTGTAATAACCTAAAACACTGTCTAATACTTGATGGCTGTTCTGTCAATTCTTCGTCATCAGTTAGGAACCTAGGTGTGCTATTTGATGGTAATCTTTCCTTTGAAAACCACATCTCTAGTATTTGCAAAACTGCATTTTTCCATCTCAAAAATATATCTAAACTACGACCTATGCTATCAATGTCAAATGCTGAAACATTAATTCATGCGTTTATGACCTCACGGTTAGATTATTGTAATGCTTTATTGGGTGGTTGTTCTGCTCGCTTAATAAACAAACTCCAGCTGGTCCAAAATGCAGCAGCTAGAGTTCTTACTAGAACCAAAAAGTATGATCATATTAGCCCGGTTCTGTCTACACTGCACTGGCTCCCTATTAAACATCGTATAGATTTTAAAATCTTGCTAATTACTTATAAAGCCCTGAATGGTTTAGCTCCCCAGTACCTGAGTGAGCTCTTATCGCATTATAGTCCCTCACGTCCGCTGCGTTCTCAAAACTCTGGCAATTTGATAATACCGAGAATATCAAAATCAACCGCGGGCGGCAGATCTTTTTCTTATTTAGCGCCCAAACTCTGGAACAATCTACCCTACAATGTTCGGGACGCAGACACACTCTGTCAGTTTAAATCTAGATTAAAGACCCATCTCTTTAACCTTGCTTACACATAACAAATCCACATTCTTATAATTCAAATCCGTTAAAGGATTGTTAGGCTGCACTAATTAGGTCAACCGGAACCGGGAACACTTCCCATAACACCCGATGTACTCGGTGCATCGTCAGAAGAATGGCATCTACGCTAATATTAGTCTGTTTCTCTCTTATTCCGAGGTCACATTAACCACCAGATCCAGTCCGTATCCAGATCAGATGGTCACTGCAGTCCCCCGGATCCAGTCCGAACCCAGCCCAGACGGTGGATCAGCACCTAGAGACGACCTCTACAGCCCTGAATGTCAGCGGAGTCCACATCAACTAGATGAGCCCCAGAGACGGATCCACATTGAAGACCACATCACCTAGACGGCTGTCGGCACAAGACCACGGGAACTTTGGCCAGAGGAGAACTGGCCCCCCGACTGAGCCTGGTTTCTCCCAAGGTTTTTTTCTCCATTTGTCACCGATGGAGTTTTGGTTCCTTGCCGCTGTCGCCTCTGGCTTGCTTAGTTGGGGACACTTTCTCTTAACACAATATTGCATTTTATTTTATTGTTTTTGATTAACTACCTTTACCTATAATGTGAGTGTTTAATGTTGCCTTTGGCATTGTTGATGTACTGTTTCCTATTTAATACTGTACAGCCGCCTTGTCACAATTCTGTATTGTTAAAGGCGGTATATAAATAAAGGTGACTTGACTTGACTTGACTCTGCTCTGGAATACTCTGCCCCTATCTAACAGAACTACCTCTACAATGTCTGAATTTAAACATTTGTTAAAAACTCATTTCTTCTCCTGTGCTTTTATTGATATGTAATTCTTTTGTTGTCACGGACAGAGGACGATAGACTCAGGTTAGTGCTGAGAAGGGTTTTATTGAACACACAGCGCAATGTAGCAGGAGATCTCAGTGAAGGCGGTCAGAGGGTTTACACTAGCTGGAGGTGTAGAGAAATGTCCAAACTTCCTAAGAGAGAGTCTGAATGAAGAGGACTGGAAGAAGACAAGCTTAAAGACGGTTTTAGATGGGTCCTAGGTCCAGAGTGGAGATCCTGTAGGTGAGATCAATGAATCTAGACATAGAGTGAGGGGCAGAAGGTGTTCTTAAAGGTGAGTTGATGACTGTGTGCAGGTGCAGGTGATTAGAACTCTGGTGATAGTAAACGAGTGGGTGGTGCTGGAAGGTCCGATGCTGAGTTGTTGGCTAGAAACCGTGACAGTACCCCCTCCCCCACGGGCATCTCCTGATGCCCGGAGCACATGCCGGCGAGGGCGACCACGGGTGGGACGAACAGGGTGGGTCTGGTGGAATTTGACTAGAAGGGAAGTATCCAAGACATCCTCCCGGGCCACCCAAGATCTCTCGTCCATACTGAAGCCTTCCCAATCTACCAGATACTCCAATTTTCCTCCTTGGCGATGGGAGTCAAGGATTTTATTCACCTTGTAGATGAGCTCATTCTCTGGAACAACGGGAGGAGGGGGCATGTCGTCAGCACCTGTTCTGGGGGAAGAACGGAAAACAGGGTCAGTGTAAGGTTTGAGCAGGGAAACATGAAAGGTAGGGGTGATACGATATTGTGAGGGAAGTTGTAGCTGGTATGTAACATCATTGACTTTCGGCAGGGCAGTCGGAGCCGGATATCCCTGGTAGAGAGCCAGACCTTTTGTCCCGGGTGAAATAACGGGGTTGCGGATCTTCTTGTGTCAGTCTGGCTCTTATGCCTCCTTACTACCCGCTCCTGATGGACATGAGTCCCATACCCTCTCACTCTCCTCAAAACAATGGTTGACAGCTGGATCATCAGAGGGCTCACCTGACCAGGGAAACAGGGGCGGTTGGTAGCTTACAGGCCTTCGAAAAACTATCCAGTACCACTAGGACGCAGGTGTTGGGGTTAGAGCGGGGTATGTCAGACAGAAAGTTGATTCCTATATGGGACCAGGGTACTTGAGGAATGGGTAACGGGACCAGTTTACCAGCTGGTAAGTTACGGGGAGTAAGTGAGATGGCGCAGACTGAGCATCCCTTGACATACCTCTTAACCTCCTGGGTCATACCTGGCCACAAATACCGATTGTGATGATCAGTGAGAGGGTTTGATGGCTGCCTAGGTGTCCAGAGCCAGAAGAAGTGTGCACTGAGTTCATGAGGGATGCAC